>NW_027150149.1:0-79000 GCF_031143425.1 Pleurodeles waltl | reverse complement strand
GGTGTTTTTTGCAAAGTGCGTACCTGTAGATTTTGGCCTCTAGCTCAGCCGGCACCTAGGGAAACCTACCAAACCTGTGCATTTTTGAAAACTAGAGACCTAGGGGAATCCAAGATGGGGTGACTTGCGGGGCTCTGACCAGGTTCTGTTACCCAGAATCCTTTGCAAACCTCAAAAAGTGGCTAAAAAAAAAGTTTTCCTCACATTTCGGTGACAGAAAGTTCTGGAATCTGAGAGGAGCCACAAATTTCCTTCCACCCAACGTCCCCCCAAGTCTCCCGATAAAAATGATATCTCACTTGTGTGGGTAGGCCTAGCGCCCGTGACAGGAAATGCCCCAAAACGCAACGTGGACACATCAAATATTTTGAAAGAAAACAGAGGTGTTTTTTGCAAAGTGCCTACCTGTAGATTTTGGCCTCTAGCTCAGCCGGCACCTAGGGAAACCTACCAAACCTGTAGATTTTTTAAAACTAGAGACCTAGGGGAATCCAAGATGGGGTGACTTGCGGGGCTCTGACCAGGTTCTGTTACCCAGAATCCTTTGCAAACCTCAAAAAGTGGCTAAAAAAACAAGTTTTCCTCACATTTCGGTGACAGAAAGTTATGGAATCTGAGAGGAGCCACAAATTTCCTTCTACCCAGCGTCCCCCCAAGTCTCCCGATAAAAATGATATCTCACTTGTGTGGGTAGGCCTAATGCCCGTGACAGGAAATGCCCCAAAACGCAACGTGGACACATCAAATATTTTGAAAGAAAACAGAGGTGTTTTTTCCATGTGCCTACCTGTAGATTTTGGCCTCTAGCTCAGCCGGCACATGGGGAAACCTACCAAACCTGTGCATTTTGAAAACTAGAGACCTAGGGGAATCCAAGATGGGGTGACTTGCGGGGCTCTGACCAGGTTCTGTTACCAGAATCCTTTGCAAACCTCAAAAAGTGGCTATAAAAACAAGTTTTCCCTCACATTTCGGTGACAGAAAGTTCTGGAATCTGAGAGGGAGCTACAAATTTCCTTCCACCCAGCGTCCCCCCAAGTCTCCCGATAAAAATGATACCTCACTTGTGTGGGTAGGCCTAGCGCCCGCGACAGGAAATGCCCCAAAACACAACGTGGACACATCCCATTTTTTGACAGAAAACACAGCTGTTTTTTGCAAAGTGCCTGCCTGTACATTTTGGCCTCTAGCTCAGCCGGCACCTAGGGAAACCTACCAAACCTGTGCATTTTTTAAAACTAGAGACCTAGGGGAATCCAAAATGGGGTGACTTGCGGGGCTCTGACCAGGTTCTGTTACCCAGAATCCTTTGCAAACCTCAAAAAGTGGCAAAAAAAACAGGTTTTCCTCACATTTTGGTAACAGAAAGTTCTGGAATCTGAGAGGAGCCACAAATTTCCTTCCTCCCAGCATCCCCCCAAGTCTCCCGATAAAAATGATACCTCACTTGTGTGGGTAGGCCTAGCGCCCGCGACAGGAAATGCCCCAAAACGCAACGTGGACACATCAAATATTTTGAAAGAAAACAGAGGTGTTTTTTGCAAAGTGCCTACCTTTAGATTTTGGTCTCTAGCTCAGCCGGCACCTAGGGAAACCTACCAAACCTGTGCATTCTTGATAACTAGAGACAGGGGAATCCAAGATGAGGTGACTTGCGTGGCTCTGACCAGGTTCTGTTACCCAGAATCCTTTGCAAACCTCAAAAAGTGGCTATAAAAACAAGTTTTCCTCACATTTCGGTGACAGAAATTTCTGGATTCTGAGAGGAGCCACAAATTTCCTTCCACCCAGCGTCCCCCCAAGTCTCCCGATAAAAATGATACCTCACTTGTGTGGGGAGGCCTAGCGCCCCGCGACAGGAAATGCCCCAAAACGCAACGTGACACATCAAATATTTTGAAAGAAAACAGAGGTGTTTTTTGCAAAGTGCCTACCTGTAGATTTTGGCCTCTAGCTCAGCCGGCACGTAGGGGAAACCTACCAAACCTGTGCATTTTTGAAAACTAGAGACCTAGGGGAATCCAAGATGGGGTGACTTGCGGGGCTCTGACCAGGTTCTGTTACCCAGAATCCTTTGCAAACCTCAAAAAGTGGCTATAAAAACAAGTTTTCCTCACATTTCGGTGACAGAAAGTTCTGGAATCTGAGAGGAGCTACAAATTTCCTTCCACCCAGCGTCCCCCCAAGTCTCCCGATAAAAATGATACCTCACTTGTGTGGGTAGGCCTAGCGCCCGCGACAGGAAATGCCCCAAAACACAACGTGGACACATCCCATTTTTTGACAGAAAACACAGCTGTTTTTTGCAGAGTGCCTGCCTGTACATTTTGGCCTCTAGCTCAGCCGGCACCTAGGGAAACCTACCAAACCTGTGCATTTTTTAAAACTAGAGACCTAGGGGAATCCAAAATGGGGTGACTTGCGGGGCTCTGACTAGGTTCTGTTACCCAGAATCCTTTGCAAACCTCAAAAAGTGGCAAAAAAAACAGGTTTTCCTCACATTTTGGTAACAGAAAGTTCTGGAATCTGAGAGGAGCCACAAATTTCCTTCCTCCCAGCATCCCCCCAAGTCTCCCGATAAAAATGATACCTCACTTGTGTGGGTAGGCCTAGCGCCCGCGACAGGAAATGCCCCAAAACGCAACGTGGACACATCAAATTTTTGGAAAGAAAGCAGAGGTGTTTTTTGCAAAGTGCCTACCTTTAGATTTTGGTCTCTAGCTCAGCCGGCACCTAGGGAAACCTACCAAACCTGTGCATTCTTGATAACTAGAGACCAGGGGAATCCAAGATGAGGTGACTTGCGTGGCTCTGACCAGGTTCTGTTACCCAGAATCCTTTGCAAACCTCAAAAAGTGGCTATAAAAACAAGTTTTCCTCACATTTCGGTGACAGAAATTTCTGGATTCTGAGAGGAGCCACAAATTTCCTTCCACCCAGCGTCCCCCCAAGTCTCCCGATAAAAATGATACCTCACTTGTGTGGGTAGGCCTAGCGCCCGCGACAGGAAATGCCCCAAAACGCAACGTGGACACATCAAATATTTTGAAAGAAAACAGAGGTGTTTTTTGCAAAGTGCCTACCTGTAGATTTTGGCCTCTAGCTCAGCCGGCACGTAGGGAAACCTACCAAACCTGTGCATTTTTGAAAACTAGAGACCTAGGGGAATCCAAGATGGGGTGACTTGCGGAGCTCTGACCAGGTTCTGTTACCCAGAATCCTTTGCAAACCTCAAAAAGTGGCAAAAAAATAGGTTTTCCTCACATTTCGGTGACAGAAAGTTCTGGAATCTGAGAGGAGCCACAAATTTCCTTCCACCCAGCGTCCCCCCAAGTCTCTCGATAAAAATGATACCTCACTTGTGTGGGTAGGCCTAGCGCCCGCGACAGGAAATGCCCCAAAACGCAACGTGGACACATCAAATTTTTGGAAAGAAAACAGAGGTGTTTTTTGCAAAGTGCCTACCTGTAGATTTTGGCCTCTAGCTCAGCCGACACCTAGGGAAACCTACCAAACCTGTGCATTTTTGAAAACTAGAGACCTAGGGGAATCCAAGATGGGGTGACTTGCGGGGCTCTGACCAGGTTCTGTTACCCAGAATCCTTTGCAAACCTCAAAAAGTGGCTAAAAAAACAAGGTTTCCTCACATTTCGGTGACAGAAAGTTTTGGAATCTGAGAGGAGCCACAAATTTCCTTCCACCCAGCGTCCCCCCAAGTCTCCCGATAAAAATGATATCTCACTTGTGTGGGTAGGCCTAGCGCCCGTGACAGGAAATGCCCCAAAACGCAACGTGGACACATCAAATATTTTGAAAGAAAACAGAGGTGTTTTTTGCAAAGTGCCTACCTGTAGATTTTGGCCTCTAACTCAGCCGGCACCTGCGGAAACCTACCAAACCTGTGCATTTTTGAAAACTAGAGACCTAGGGGAATCCAAGATGGGGTGACTTGCGGGGCTCTGACCAGGTTCTGTTACCCAGAATCCTTTGCAAACCTCAAAAAGTGTGAAAAAAAACAGGTTTTCCTCACATTTCGGTGACAGAAAGTTCTGGAATCTGAGAGGAGCCACAAATTTCCTTCCACCCAGCATCCCCCCAAGTCTCCCGATAAAAATGATACCTCACCTGTGTGGGTAGGCCTAGCGCCTGCGACAGGAAATGCCCCAAAACGCAATGTGGACACATCAAATTTTTGGAAAGAAAACAGAGGTGTTTTTTGCAAAGTGCCTACCTGTAGATTTTGGCCTCTAGCTCAGCCGGCACCTAGGGAAACCTACCAAACCTGTGCATTTTTGAAAACTAGAGACCTAGGGGAATCCAAGATGGGGTGACTTGCGGGGCTCTGACCAGGTTCTGTTACCCAGAATCCTTTGCAAACCTCAAAAAGTGGCTAAAAAAACAAGTTTTTCTCACATTTCGGTGACAGAAAGTTCTGGATTCTGAGAGGAGCCACAAATTTCCTTCCACCTAGCGTCCCCCCAAGTCTCCCGATAAAAATGATACCTCACTTGTGTGGGTAGGCCTAGCGCCCGCGACAGGAAATGCCCCAAAACGCAACGTGGACACATCATATATTTTGAAAGAAAACAGAGGTGTTTTTTACAAAGTGCCTACCTGTAGATTTTGGCCTCTAGCTCAGCCGGCACCTAGGGAAACCTACCAAACCTGTGCATTTTTTAAAACTAGAGACCTAGGGGAATCCAAGATGGGGTGACTTGCGGGGCTCTGACCAGGTTCTGTTACCCAGAATCCTTTGCAAACCTCAAAAAGTGGCTAAAAAAACAAGCTTTCCTCACATTTCGGTGACAGAAAGTTATGGAATCTGAGAGGAGCCACAAATTTCCTTCCACCCAGCGTCCCCCCAAGTCTCCCGATAAAAATGATATCTCACTTGTGTGGGTAGGCCTAATGCCCGTGACAGGAAATGCCCCAAAACGCAACGTGGACACATCAAATATTTTGAAAGAAAACAGAGGTGTTTTTTCCCATGTGCCTACCTGTAGATTTTGGCCTCTAGCTCAGCCGGCACATGGGGAAACCTACCAAACCTGTGCATTTTTGAAAACTAGAGACCTAGGGGAATCCAAGATGGGGTGACTTGCGGGGCTCTGACCAGGTTCTGTTACCCAGAATCCTTTGCAAACCTCAAAAAGTGGCTATAAAAACAAGTTTTCCTCACATTTCGGTGACAGAAAGTTCTGGAATCTGAGAGGAGCTACAAATTTCCTTCCACCCAGCGTCCCCCCAAGTCTCCCGATAAAAATGATACCTCACTTGTGTGGGTAGGCCTAGCGCCCGCGACAGGAAATGCCCCAAAACACAACGTGGACACATCCCATTTTTTGACAGAAAACACAGCTGTTTTTTGCAAAGTGCCTGCCTGTACATTTTGGCCTCTAGCTCAGCCGGCACCTAGGGAAACCTACCAAACCTGTGCATTTTTTAAAACTAGAGACCTAGGGGAATCCAAAATGGGGTGACTTGCGGGGCTCTGACCAGGTTCTGTTACCCAGAATCCTTTGCAAACCTAAAAAAGTGGCAAAAAAAACAGGTTTTCCTCACATTTTGGTGACAGAAAGTTCTGGAATCTGAGAGGAGCCACAAATTTCCTTCCACCCAGCGTCCCCCCAAGTCTCCCGATAAAAATGATACCTCACTTGTGTGGGTAGGCCTAGCGCCCACGACAGGAAATGCCCCAAAACGCAACGTGGACACATCAAATATTTTGAAAGAAAACAGAGGTGTTTTTTGCAAAGTGCCTACCTGTAGATTTTGGCCTCTAGCTCAGCCGGCACGTAGGGAAACCTACCAAACCTGTGCATTTTTGAAAACTAGAGACCTAGGGGAATCCAAGATGGGGTGACTTGCGGAGCTCTGACCAGGTTCTGTTACCCAGAATCCTTTGCAAACCTCAAAAAGTGGCAAAAAAATAGGTTTTCCTCACATTTCGGTGACAGAAAGTTCTGGAATCTGAGAGGAGCCACAAATTTCCTTCCACCCAGCGTCCCCCCAAGTCTCCCGATAAAAATGATACCTCACTTGTGTGGGTAGGCCTAGCGCCCGCGACAGGAAATGCCCCAAAACGCAACGTGGACACATCAAATTTTTGGAAAGAAAACAGAGGTGTTTTTTGCAAAGTGCCTACCTGTAGATTTTGGCCTCTAGCTCAGCCGACACCTAGGGAAACCTACCAAACCTGTGCATTTTTGAAAACTAGAGACCTAGGGGAATCCAAGATGGGGTGACTTGCGGGGCTCTGACCAGGTTCTGTTACCCAGAATCCTTTGCAAACCTCAAAAAGTGGCTAAAAAAACAAGGTTTCCTCACATTCCGGTGACAGAAAGTTTTGGAATCTGAGAGGAGCCACAAATTTCCTTCCACCCAGCGTCCCCCCAAGTCTCCCGATAAAAATGATATCTCACTTGTGTGGGTAGGCCTAGCGCCCGTGACAGGAAATGCCCCAAAACGCAACGTGGACACATCAAATATTTTGAAAGAAAACAGAGGTGTTTTTTGCAAAGTGCCTACCTGTAGATTTTGGCCTCTAACTCAGCCGGCACCTGCGGAAACCTACCAAACCTGTGCATTTTTGAAAACTAGAGACCTAGGGGAATCCAAGATGGGGTGACTTGCGGGGCTCTGACCAGGTTCTGTTACCCAGAATCCTTTGCAAACCTCAAAAAGTGTGAAAAAAAACAGGTTTTCCTCACATTTCGGTGACAGAAAGTTCGGGAATCTGAGAGGAGCCACAAATTTCCTTCCACCCAGCATCCCCCCAAGTCTCCCGATAAAAATGATACCTCACCTGTGTGGGTAGGCCTAGCGCCTGCGACAGGAAATGCCCCAAAACGCAATGTGGACACATCAAATTTTTGGAAAGAAAACAGAGGTGTTTTTTGCAAAGTGCCTACCTGTAGATTTTGGCCTCTAGCTCAGCCGGCACCTAGGGAAACCTACCAAACCTGTGCATTTTTGAAAACTAGAGACCTAGGGGAATCCAAGATGGGGTGACTTGCGGGGCTCTGACCAGGTTCTGTTACCCAGAATCCTTTGCAAACCTCAAAAAGTGGCTAAAAAAACAAGTTTTTCTCACATTTCGGTGACAGAAAGTTCTGGATTCTGAGAGGAGCCACAAATTTCCTTCCACCTAGCGTCCCCCCAAGTCTCCCGATAAAAATGATACCTCACTTGTGTGGGTAGGCCTAGCGCCCGCGACAGGAAATGCCCCAAAACGCAACGTGGACACATCATATATTTTGAAAGAAAACAGAGGTGTTTTTTGCAAAGTGCCTACCTGTAGATTTTGGCCTCTAGCTCAGCCGGCACCTAGGGAAACCTACCAAACCTGTGCATTTTTTAAAACTAGAGACCTAGGGGAATCCAAGATGGGGTGACTTGCGGGGCTCTGACCAGGTTCTGTTACCCAGAATCCTTTGCAAACCTCAAAAAGTGGCTAAAAAAACAAGTTTTCCTCACATTTCGGTGACAGAAAGTTATGGAATCTGAGAGGAGCCACAAATTTCCTTCCACCCAGCGTCCCCCCAAGTCTCCCGATAAAAATGATATCTCACTTGTGTGGGTAGGCCTAATGCCCGTGACAGGAAATGCCCCAAAACGCAACGTGGACACATCAAATATTTTGAAAGAAAACAGAGGTGTTTTTTCCCATGTGCCTACCTGTAGATTTTGGCCTCTAGCTCAGCCGGCACATGGGGAAACCTACCAAACCTGTGCATTTTTGAAAACTAGAGACCTAGGGGAATCCAAGATGGGGTGACTTGCGGGGCTCTGACCAGGTTCTGTTACCCAGAATCCTTTGCAAACCTCAAAAAGTGGCTATAAAAACAAGTTTTCCTCACATTTCGGTGACAGAAAGTTCTGGAATCTGAGAGGAGCTACAAATTTCCTTCCACCCAGCGTCCCCCCAAGTCTCCCGATAAAAATGATACCTCACTTGTGTGGGTAGGCCTAGCGCCCGCGACAGGAAATGCCCCAAAACACAACGTGGACACATCCCATTTTTTGACAGAAAACACAGCTGTTTTTTGCAAAGTGCCTGCCTGTACATTTTGGCCTCTAGCTCAGCCGGCACCTAGGGAAACCTACCAAACCTGTGCATTTTTTAAAACTAGAGACCTAGGGGAATCCAAAATGGGGTGACTTGCGGGGCTCTGACCAGGTTCTGTTACCCAGAATCCTTTGCAAACCTCAAAAAGTGGCAAAAAAAACAGGTTTTCCTCACATTTTGGTGACAGAAAGTTCTGGAATCTGAGAGGAGCCACAAATTTCCTTCCTCCCAGCATCCCCCCAAGTCTCCCGATAAAAATTATACCTCACTTGTGTGGGTAGGCCTAGCGCCCGCGACAGGAAATGCCCCAAAACGCAACGTGGACACATCAAATTTTTGGAAAGAAAGCAGAGGTGTTTTTTGCAAAGTGCCTACCTTTAGATTTTGGTCTCTAGCTCAGCCGGCACCTAGGGAAACCTACCAAACCTGTGCATTCTTGATAACTAGAGACCAGGGGAATCCAAGATGAGGTGACTTGCGTGGCTCTGACCAGGTTCTGTTACCCAGAATCCTTTGCAAACCTCAAAAAGTGGCTATAAAAACAAGTTTTCCTCACATTTCGGTGACAGAAATTTCTGGATTCTGAGAGGAGCCACAAATTTCCTTCCACCCAGCGTCCCCCCAAGTCTCCCGATAAAAATGATACCTCACTTGTGTGGGGAGGCCTAGCGCCCGCGACAGGAAATGCCCCAAAACGCAACGTGGACACATCAAATATTTTGAAAGAAAACAGAGGTGTTTTTTGCAAAGTGCCTACCTGTAGATTTTGGCCTCTAGCTCAGCCGGCACGTATGGAAACCTACCAAACCTGTGCATTTTTGAAAACTAGAGACCTAGGGGAATCCAAGATGGGGTGACTTGCGGGGCTCTGACCAGGTTCTGTTACCCAGAATCCTTTGCAAACCTCAAAAAGTGGCAAAAAAACAGGTTTTCCTCACATTTCGGTGACAGAAAGTTCTGGAATCTGAGAGGAGCCACAAATTTCCTTCCACCCAGCGTCCCCCCAAGTCTCCCGATAAAAATGATACCTCACTTGTGTGGGTAGGCCTAGCGCCCGCGACAGGAAATGCCCCAAAACGCAACGTGGACACATCAAATTTTTGGAAAGAAAACAGAGGTGTTTTTTGCAAAGTGCGTACCTGTAGATTTTGGCCTCTAGCTCAGCCGGCACCTAGGGAAACCTACCAAACCTGTGCATTTTTGAAAACTAGAGACCTAGGGGAATCCAAGATGGGGTGACTTGCGGGGCTCTGACCAGGTTCTGTTACCCAGAATCCTTTGCAAACCTCAAAAAGTGGCTAAAAAAAAAGTTTTCCTCACATTTCGGTGACAGAAAGTTCTGGAATCTGAGAGGAGCCACAAATTTCCTTCCACCCAACGTCCCCCCAAGTCTCCCGATAAAAATGATATCTCACTTGTGTGGGTAGGCCTAGCGCCCGTGACAGGAAATGCCCCAAAACGCAACGTGGACACATCAAATATTTTGAAAGAAAACAGAGGTGTTTTTTGCAAAGTGCCTACCTGTAGATTTTGGCCTCTAGCTCAGCCGGCACCTAGGGAAACCTACCAAACCTGTAGATTTTTTAAAACTAGAGACCTAGGGGAATCCAAGATGGGGTGACTTGCGGGGCTCTGACCAGGTTCTGTTACCCAGAATCCTTTGCAAACCTCAAAAAGTGGCTAAAAAAACAAGTTTTCCTCACATTTCGGTGACAGAAAGTTATGGAATCTGAGAGGAGCCACAAATTTCCTTCCACCCAGCGTCCCCCCAAGTCTCCCGATAAAAATGATATCTCACTTGTGTGGGTAGGCCTAATGCCCGTGACAGGAAATGCCCCAAAACGCAACGTGGACACATCAAATATTTTGAAAGAAAACAGAGGTGTTTTTTCCCATGTGCCTACCTGTAGATTTTGGCCTCTAGCTCAGCCGGCACATGGGGAAACCTACCAAACCTGTGCATTTTTGAAAACTAGAGACCTAGGGGAATCCAAGATGGGGTGACTTGCGGGGCTCTGACCAGGTTCTGTTACCCAGAATCCTTTGCAAACCTCAAAAAGTGGCTAAAAAAACAAGTTTTCCTCACATTTCGGTGACAGAAAGTTATGGAATCTGAGAGGAGCCACAAATTTCCTTCCACCCAGCGTCCCCCCAAGTCTCCCGATAAAAATGATATCTCACTTGTGTGGGTAGGCCTAATGCCCGTGACAGGAAATGCCCCAAAACGCAACGTGGACACATCAAATATTTTGAAAGAAAACAGAGGTGTTTTTTCCCATGTGCCTACCTGTAGATTTTGGCCTCTAGCTCAGCCGGCACATGGGGAAACCTACCAAACCTGTGCATTTTTGAAAACTAGAGACCTAGGGGAATCCAAGATGGGGTGACTTGCGGGGCTCTGACCAGGTTCTGTTACCCAGAATCCTTTGCAAACCTCAAAAAGTGGCTATAAAAACAAGTTTTCCTCACATTTCGGTGACAGAAAGTTCTGGAATCTGAGAGGAGCTACAAATTTCCTTCCACCCAGCGTCCCCCCAAGTCTCCCGATAAAAATAATACCTCACTTGTGTGGGTAGGCCTAGCGCCCGCGACAGGAAATGCCCCAAAACACAACGTGGACACATCCCATTTTTTGACAGAAAACACAGCTGTTTTTTGCAAAGTGCCTGCCTGTACATTTTGGCCTCTAGCTCAGCCGGCACCTAGGGAAACCTACCAAACCTGTGCATTTTTTAAAACTAGAGACCTAGGGGAATCCAAAATGGGGTGACTTGCGGGGCTCTGACCAGGTTCTGTTACCCAGAATCCTTTGCAAACCTCAAAAAGTGGCAAAAAAAACAGGTTTTCCTCACATTTTGGTAACAGAAAGTTCTGGAATCTGAGAGGAGCCACAAATTTCCTTCCACCCAGCGTCCCCCCAAGTCTCCCGATAAAAATGATATCTCACTTGTGTGGGTAGGCCTAATGCCCGTGACAGGAAATGCCCCAAAACGCAACGTGGACACATCAAATATTTTGAAAGAAAACAGAGGTGTTTTTTCCCATGTGCCTACCTGTAGATTTTGGCCTCTAGCTCAGCCGGCACATGGGGAAACCTACCAAACCTGTGCATTTTTGAAAACTAGAGACCTAGGGGAATCCAAGATGGGGTGACTTGCGGGGCTCTGACCAGGTTCTGTTACCCAGAATCCTTTGCAAACCTCAAAAAGTGGCTATAAAAACAAGTTTTCCTCACATTTCGGTGACAGAAAGTTCAGGAATCTGAGAGGAGCTACAAATTTCCTTCCACCCAGCGTCCCCCCAAGTCTCCCGATAAAAATGATACCTCACTTGTGTGGGTAGGCCTAGCGCCCGCGACAGGAAATGCCCCAAAACACAACGTGGACACATCCCATTTTTTGACAGAAAACACAGCTGTTTTTTGCAAAGTGCCTGCCTGTACATTTTGGCCTCTAGCTCAGCCGGCACCTAGGGAAACCTACCAAACCTGTGCATTTTTTAAAACTAGAGACCTAGGGGAATCCAAAATGGGGTGACTTGCGGGGCTCTGACCAGGTTCTGTTACCCAGAATCCTTTGCAAACCTCAAAAAGTGGCAAAAAAAACAGGTTTTCCTCACATTTTGGTAACAGAAAGTTCTGGAATCTGAGAGGAGCCACAAATTTCCTTCCACCCAGCGTCCCCCCAAGTCTCCCGATAAAAATGATATCTCACTTGTGTGGGTAGGCCTAATGCCCGTGACAGGAAATGCCCCAAAACGCAACGTGGACACATCAAATATTTTGAAAGAAAACAGAGGTGTTTTTTCCCATGTGCCTACCTGTAGATTTTGGCCTCTAGCTCAGCCGGCACATGGGGAAACCTACCAAACCTGTGCATTTTTTAAAACTAGAGACCTAGGGGAATCCAAGATGGGGTGACTTGCGGGGCTCTGACCAGGTTCTGTTACCCAGAATCCTTTGCAAACCTCAAAAAGTGGCTATAAAAACAAGTTTTCCTCACATTTCGGTGACAGAAAGTTCTGGAATCTGAGAGGAGCTACAAATTTCCTTCCACCCAGCGTCCCCCCAAGTCTCCCGATAAAAATGATACCTCACTTGTGTGGGTAGGCCTAGCGCCCGCGACAGGAAATGCCCCAAAACACAACGTGGACACATCCCATTTTTTGACAGAAAACACAGCTGTTTTTTGCAAAGTGCCTGCCTGTACATTTTGGCCTCTAGCTCAGCCGGCACCTAGGGAAACCTACCAAACCTGTGCATTTTTTAAAACTAGAGACCTAGGGGAATCCAAAATGGGGTGACTTGCGGGGCTCTGACCAGGTTCTGTTACCCAGAATCCTTTGCAAACCTCAAAAAGTGGCAAAAAAAACAGGTTTTCCTCACATTTTGGTGACAGAAAGTTCTGGAATCTGAGAGGAGCCACAAATTTCCTTCCTCCCAGCATCCCCCCAAGTCTCCCGATAAAAATGATACCTCACTTGTGTGGGTAGGCCTAGCGCCCGCGACAGGAAATGCCCCAAAACGCAACGTGGACACATCAAATTTTTGGAAAGAAAGCAGAGGTGTTTTTTGCAAAGTGCCTACCTTTAGATTTTGGTCTCTAGCTCAGCCGGCACCTAGGGAAACCTACCAAACCTGTGCATTCTTGATAACTAGAGACCAGGGGAATCCAAGATGAGGTGACTTGCGTGGCTCTGACCAGGTTCTGTTACCCAGAATCCTTTGCAAACCTCAAAAAGTGGCTATAAAAACAAGTTTTCCTCACATTTCGGTGACAGAAATTTCTGGATTCTGAGAGGAGCCACAAATTTCCTTCCACCCAGCGTCCCCCCAAGTCTCCCGATAAAAATGATACCTCACTTGTGTGGGGAGGCCTAGCGCCCGCGACAGGAAATGCCCCAAAACGCAACGTGGACACATCAAATATTTTGAAAGAAAACAGAGGTGTTTTTTGCAAAGTGCCTACCTGTAGATTTTGGCCTCTAGCTCAGCCGGCACGTAGGGAAACCTACCAAACCTGTGCATTTTTGAAAACTAGAGACCTAGGGGAATCCAAGATGGGGTGACTTGCGGGGCTCTGACCAGGTTCTGTTACCCAGAATCCTTTGCAAACCTCAAAAAGTGGCAAAAAAACAGGTTTTCCTCACATTTCGGTGACAGAAAGTTCTGGAATCTGAGAGGAGCCACAAATTTCCTTCCACCCAGCGTCCCCCCAAGTCTCCCGATAAAAATGATACCTCACTTGTGTGGGTAGGCCTAGCGCCCGCGACAGGAAATGCCCCAAAACGCAACGTGGACACATCAAATTTTTGGAAAGAAAACAGAGGTGTTTTTTGCAAAGTGCGTACCTGTAGATTTTGGCCTCTAGCTCAGCCGGCACCTAGGGAAACCTACCAAACCTGTGCATTTTTGAAAACTAGAGACCTAGGGGAATCCAAGATGGGGTGACTTGCGGGGCTCTGACCAGGTTCTGTTACCCAGAATCCTTTGCAAACCTCAAAAAGTGGCTAAAAAAAAAGTTTTCCTCACATTTCGGTGACAGAAAGTTCTGGAATCTGAGAGGAGCCACAAATTTCCTTCCACGCAACGTCCCCCCAAGTCTCCCGATAAAAATGATATCTCACTTGTGTGGGTAGGCCTAGCGCCCGTGACAGGAAATGCCCCAAAACGCAACGTGGACACATCAAATATTTTGAAAGAAAACAGAGGTGTTTTTTGCAAAGTGCCTACCTGTAGATTTTGGCCTCTAGCTCAGCCGGCACCTAGGGAAACCTACCAAACCTGTAGATTTTTTAAAACTAGAGACCTAGGGGAATCCAAGATGGGGTGACTTGCGGGGCTCTGACCAGGTTCTGTTACCCAGAATCCTTTGCAAACCTCAAAAAGTGGCTAAAAAAACAAGTTTTCCTCACATTTCGGTGACAGAAAGTTATGGAATCTGAGAGGAGCCACAAATTTCCTTCTACCCAGCGTCCCCCCAAGTCTCCCGATAAAAATGATATCTCACTTGTGTGGGTAGGCCTAATGCCCGTGACAGGAAATGCCCCAAAACGCAACGTGGACACATCAAATATTTTGAAAGAAAACAGAGGTGTTTTTTCCCATGTGCCTACCTGTAGATTTTGGCCTCTAGCTCAGCCGGCACATGGGGAAACCTACCAAACCTGTGCATTTTTGAAAACTAGAGACCTAGGGGAATCCAAGATGGGGTGACTTGCGGGGCTCTGACCAGGTTCTGTTACCCAGAATCCTTTGCAAACCTCAAAAAGTGGCTATAAAAACAAGTTTTCCTCACATTTCGGTGACAGAAAGTTCTGGAATCTGAGAGGAGCTACAAATTTCCTTCCACCCAGCGTCCCCCCAAGTCTCCCGATAAAAATGATACCTCACTTGTGTGGGTAGGCCTAGCGCCCGCGACAGGAAATGCCCCAAAACACAACGTGGACACATCCCATTTTTTGACAGAAAACACAGCTGTTTTTTGCAAAGTGCCTGCCTGTACATTTTGGCCTCTAGCTCAGCCGGCACCTAGGGAAACCTACCAAACCTGTGCATTTTTTAAAACTAGAGACCTAGGGGAATCCAAAATGGGGTGACTTGCGGGGCTCTGACCAGGTTCTGTTACCCAGAATCCTTTGCAAACCTCAAAAAGTGGCAAAAAAAACAGGTTTTCCTCACATTTTGGTAACAGAAAGTTCTGGAATCTGAGAGGAGCCACAAATTTCCTTCCTCCCAGCATCCCCCCAAGTCTCCCGATAAAAATGATACCTCACTTGTGTGGGTAGGCCTAGCGCCCGCGACAGGAAATGCCCCAAAACGCAACGTGGACACATCAAATATTTTGAAAGAAAACAGAGGTGTTTTTTGCAAAGTGCCTACCTTTAGATTTTGGTCTCTAGCTCAGCCGGCACCTAGGGAAACCTACCAAACCTGTGCATTCTTGATAACTAGAGACCAGGGGAATCCAAGATGAGGTGACTTGCGTGGCTCTGACCAGGTTCTGTTACCCAGAATCCTTTGCAAACCTCAAAAAGTGGCTATAAAAACAAGTTTTCCTCACATTTCGGTGACAGAAATTTCTGGATTCTGAGAGGAGCCACAAATTTCCTTCCACCCAGCGTCCCCCCAAGTCTCCCGATAAAAATGATACCTCACTTGTGTGGGGAGGCCTAGCGCCCGCGACAGGAAATGCCCCAAAACGCAACGTGGACACATCAAATATTTTGAAAGAAAACAGAGGTGTTTTTTGCAAAGTGCCTACCTGTAGATTTTGGCCTCTAGCTCAGCCGGCACGTAGGGAAACCTACCAAACCTGTGCATTTTTGAAAACTAGAGACCTAGGGGAATCCAAGATGGGGTGACTTGCGGGGCTCTGACCAGGTTCTGTTACCCAGAATCCTTTGCAAACCTCAAAAAGTGGCTATAAAAACAAGTTTTCCTCACATTTCGGTGACAGAAAGTTCTGGAATCTGAGAGGAGCTACAAATTTCCTTCCACCCAGCGTCCCCCCAAGTCTCCCGATAAAAATGATACCTCACTTGTGTGGGTAGGCCTAGCGCCCGCGACAGGAAATGCCCCAAAACACAACGTGGACACATCCCATTTTTTGACAGAAAACACAGCTGTTTTTTGCAAAGTGCCTGCCTGTACATTTTGGCCTCTAGCTCAGCCGGCACCTAGGGAAACCTACCAAACCTGTGCATTTTTTAAAACTAGAGACCTAGGGGAATCCAAAATGGGGTGACTTGCGGGGCTCTGACCAGGTTCTGTTACCCAGAATCCTTTGCAAACCTCAAAAAGTGGCAAAAAAAACAGGTTTTCCTCACATTTTGGTAACAGAAAGTTCTGGAATCTGAGAGGAGCCACAAATTTCCTTCCTCCCAGCATCCCCCCAAGTCTCCCGATAAAAATGATACCTCACTTGTGTGGGTAGGCCTAGCGCCCGCGACAGGAAATGCCCCAAAACGCAACGTGGACACATCAAATTTTTGGAAAGAAAGCAGAGGTGTTTTTTGCAAAGTGCCTACCTTTAGATTTTGGTCTCTAGCTCAGCCGGCACCTAGGGAAACCTACCAAACCTGTGCATTCTTGATAACTAGAGACCAGGGGAATCCAAGATGAGGTGACTTGCGTGGCTCTGACCAGGTTCTGTTACCCAGAATCCTTTGCAAACCTCAAAAAGTGGCTATAAAAACAAGTTTTCCTCACATTTCGGTGACAGAAATTTCTGGATTCTGAGAGGAGCCACAAATTTCCTTCCACCCAGCGTCCCCCCAAGTCTCCCGATAAAAATGATACCTCACTTGTGTGGGGAGGCCTAGCGCCCGCGACAGGAAATGCCCCAAAACGCAACGTGGACACATCAAATATTTTGAAAGAAAACAGAGGTGTTTTTTGCAAAGTGCCTACCTGTAGATTTTGGCCTCTAGCTCAGCCGGCACGTAGGGAAACCTACCAAACCTGTGCATTTTTGAAAACTAGAGACCTAGGGGAATCCAAGATGGGGTGACTTGCGGGGCTCTGACCAGGTTCTGTTACCCAGAATCCTTTGCAAACCTCAAAAAGTGGCAAAAAAACAGGTTTTCCTCACATTTCGGTGACAGAAAGTTCTGGAATCTGAGAGGAGCCACAAATTTCCTTCCACCCAGCGTCCCCCCAAGTCTCCCGATAAAAATGATACCTCACTTGTGTGGGTAGGCCTAGCGCCCGCGACAGGAAATGCCCCAAAACGCAACGTGGACACATCAAATTTTTGGAAAGAAAACAGAGGTGTTTTTTGCAAAGTGCGTACCTGTAGATTTTGGCCTCTAGCTCAGCCGGCACCTAGGGAAACCTACCAAACCTGTGCATTTTTGAAAACTAGAGACCTAGGGGAATCCAAGATGGGGTGACTTGCGGGGCTCTGACCAGGTTCTGTTACCCAGAATCCTTTGCAAACCTCAAAAAGTGGCTAAAAAAAAAGTTTTCCTCACATTTCGGTGACAGAAAGTTCTGGAATCTGAGAGGAGCCACAAATTTCCTTCCACCCAACGTCCCCCCAAGTCTCCCGATAAAAATGATATCTCACTTGTGTGGGTAGGCCTAGCGCCCGTGACAGGAAATGCCCCAAAACGCAACGTGGACACATCAAATATTTTGAAAGAAAACAGAGGTGTTTTTTGCAAAGTGCCTACCTGTAGATTTTGGCCTCTAGCTCAGCCGGCACGTAGGGAAACCTACCAAACCTGTGCATTTTTGAAAACTAGAGACCTAGGGGAATCCAAGATGGGGTGACTTGCGGGGCTCTGACCAGGTTCTGTTACCCAGAATCCTTTGCAAACCTCAAAAAGTGGCTATAAAAACAAGTTTTCCTCACATTTCGGTGACAGAAAGTTCTGGAATCTGAGAGGAGCTACAAATTTCCTTCCACCCAGCGTCCCCCCAAGTCTCCCGATAAAAATGATACCTCACTTGTGTGGGTAGGCCTAGCGCCCGCGACAGGAAATGCCCCAAAACACAACGTGGACACATCCCATTTTTTGACAGAAAACACAGCTGTTTTTTGCAAAGTGCCTGCCTGTACATTTTGGCCTCTAGCTCAGCCGGCACCTAGGGAAACCTACCAAACCTGTGCATTTTTTAAAACTAGAGACCTAGGGGAATCCAAAATGGGGTGACTTGCGGGGCTCTGACCAGGTTCTGTTACCCAGAATCCTTTGCAAACCTCAAAAAGTGGCAAAAAAACAGGTTTTCCTCACATTTTGGTAACAGAAAGTTCTGGAATCTGAGAGGAGCCACAAATTTCCTTCCTCCCAGCATCCCCCCAAGTCTCCCGATAAAAATGATACCTCACTTGTGTGGGTAGGCCTAGCGCCCGCGACAGGAAATGCCCCAAAACGCAACGTGGACACATCAAATTTTTGGAAAGAAAGCAGAGGTGTTTTTTGCAAAGTGCCTACCTTTAGATTTTGGTCTCTAGCTCAGCCGGCACCTAGGGAAACCTACCAAACCTGTGCATTCTTGATAACTAGAGACCAGGGGAATCCAAGATGAGGTGACTTGCGTGGCTCTGACCAGGTTCTGTTACCCAGAATCCTTTGCAAACCTCAAAAAGTGGCTATAAAAACAAGTTTTCCTCACATTTCGGTGACAGAAATTTCTGGATTCTGAGAGGAGCCACAAATTTCCTTCCACCCAGCGTCCCCCCAAGTCTCCCGATAAAAATGATACCTCACTTGTGTGGGGAGGCCTAGCGCCCGCGACAGGAAATGCCCCAAAACGCAACGTGGACACATCAAATATTTTGAAAGAAAACAGAGGTGTTTTTTGCAAAGTGCCTACCTGTAGATTTTGGCCTCTAGCTCAGCCGGCACGTAGGGAAACCTACCAAACCTGTGCATTTTTGAAAACTAGAGACCTAGGGGAATCCAAGATGGGGTGACTTGCGGGGCTCTGACCAGGTTCTGTTACCCAGAATCCTTTGCAAACCTCAAAAAGTGGCAAAAAAACAGGTTTTCCTCACATTTCGGTGACAGAAAGTTCTGGAATCTGAGAGGAGCCACAAATTTCCTTCCACCCAGCGTCCCCCCAAGTCTCCCGATAAAAATTATACCTCACTTGTGTGGGTAGGCCTAGCGCCCGCGACAGGAAATGCCCCAAAACGCAACGTGGACACATCAAATTTTTGGAAAGAAAACAGAGGTGTTTTTTGCAAAGTGCGTACCTGTAGATTTTGGCCTCTAGCTCAGCCGGCACCTAGGGAAACCTACCAAACCTGTGCATTTTTGAAAACTAGAGACCTAGGGGAATCCAAGATGGGGTGACTTGCGGGGCTCTGACCAGGTTCTGTTACCCAGAATCCTTTGCAAACCTCAAAAAGTGGCTAAAAAAAAAGTTTTCCTCACATTTCGGTGACAGAAAGTTCTGGAATCTGAGAGGAGCCACAAATTTCCTTCCACCCAACGTCCCCCCAAGTCTCCCGATAAAAATGATATCTCACTTGTGTGGGTAGGCCTAGCGCCCGTGACAGGAAATGCCCCAAAACGCAACGTGGACACATCAAATATTTTGAAAGAAAACAGAGGTGTTTTTTGCAAAGTGCCTACCTGTAGATTTTGGCCTCTAACTCAGCCGGCACCTGCGGAAACCTACCAAACCTGTGCATTTTTGAAAACTAGAGACCTAAGGGAATCCAAGATGGGGTGACTTGCAGGGCTCTGACCAGGTTCTGTTACCCAGAATCCTTTGCAAACCTCAAAAAGTGGCTATAAAAACAAGTTTTCCTCACATTTCGGTGACAGAAAGTTCTGGAATCTGAAAGGAGCCACAAATTTCCATCCACCCAGCGTCCCCCTAAGTCTCCCGATAAAAATGATACCTCACTTGTGTGGGTAGGCCTAGCGCCCGCGACAGGAAATACCCCAAAACACAACGTGGACACATCCCATTTTTTGACAGAAAACACAGCTGTTTTTTGCAAAGTGCCTGCCTGTACATTTTGGCCTCTAGCTCAGCCGGCACCTAGGGAAACCTACCAAACCTGTGCATTTTTGAAAACTAGAGACCTAGGGGAATCCAAGATGGGGTGACTTGCGGGGCTCTGACCAGGTTCTGTTACCCAGAATCCTTTGCAAACCTCAAAAAGTGGCAAAAAAAAACAGGTTTTCCTCACATTTCGGTGACAGAAAGTTCTGGAATCTGAGAGGAGCCACAAATTTCCTTCCACCCAGCATCCCCCCAAGTCTCCCGATAAAAATGATACCTCACTTGTGTGGGTAAGCCTAGCGCCCGCAACAGGAAATGCCCCAAAACGCAACGTGGACACATCAAATTTTTTGAAAGAAAACAGAGGTGTTTTTTGCAAAGTGCCTACCTGTAGATTTTGGCCTCTAGCTCAGCCGGCACCTAGGGAAACCTACCAAACCTGTGCATTTTTGAAAACTAGAGACCTAGGGGAATCCAAGATGGGGTGACTTGCGGGGCTCTGACCAGGTTCTGTTACCCAGAATCCTTTGCAAACCTCAAAAAGTGGCTAAAAAAACAAGTTTTCCTCACATTTCGGTGACAGAAAGTTCTGGAATCTGAGAGGAGCCACAAATTTCCTTCCACCCAGCGTCCCCCCAAGTCTCCCGATAAAAATGATATCTCACTTGTGTGGGTAGGCCTAGCGCCCGCGACAGGAAATGCCCCAAAACGCAACGTGGACACATCAAATATTTTGAAAGAAAACAGAGGTGTTTTTTGCAAAGTGCCTACCTGTAGATTTTGGCCTCTAGCTCAGCCGGCACCTAGGGAAACCTACCAAACCTGTGCATTTTTGAAAACTAGAGACCTAGGGGAATCCAAGATGGGGTGACTTGCGGGGCTCTGACCAGGTTCTGTTACTCAGAATCCTTTGCAAACCTCAAAAAGTGGCTAAAAAAACAAGTTTTCCTCACATTTCGGTGACAGAAAGTTCTGGAATCTGAGAGGAGCTACAAATTTCCTACCACCCAGCGTCCCCCCAAGTCTCCCGATAAAAATGATACCTCACTTGTGTGGGTAGGCCTAGCGCCCGCGACAGGAAATGCCCCAAAACACAACGTGGACACATCCCATTTTTTGACAGAAAACACAGCTGTTTTTTGCAAAGTGCCTGCCTGTACATTTTGGCCTCTAGCTCAGCCGGCACCTAGGGAAACCTACCAAACCTGTGCATTTTTGAAAACTAGAGACCTAGGGGAATCCAAAATGGGGTGACTTGCGGGGCTCTGACCAGGTTCTGTTACCCAGAATCCTTTGCAAACCTCAAAAAGTGGCAAAAAAAAACAGGTTTTCCTCACATTTTGGTGACAGAAAGTTCTGGAATCTGAGAGGAGCCACACATTTCCTTCCACCCAGCATCCCCCCAAGTCTCCCAATAAAAATGATACCTCACTTGTGTGGGTAGGCCTAGCGCCCGCGACAGGAAATGCCCCAAAACGCAACGTGGACACATCAAATTTTTGGAAAGAAAGCAGAGGTGTTTTTTGCAAAGTGCCTACCTTTAGATTTTGGCCTCTAGCTCAGCCGGCACCTAGGGAAACCTACCAAACCTGTGCATTCTTGATAACTAGAGACCAGGGGAATCCAAGATGAGGTGACTTGCGGGGCTCTGACCAGGTTCTGTTACCCAGAATCCTTTGCAAACCTCAAAAAGTGGCTATAAAAACAAGTTTTCCTCACATTTCGGTGACAGAAATTTCTGGATTCTGAGAGGAGCCACAAATTTCCTTCCACCCAGCGTCCCCCCAAGTCTCCCGATAAAAATGATACCTCACTTGTGTGGGTAGGCCTAGCGCCCGCGACAGGAAATGCCCCAAAACGCAACGTGGACACATCAAATTTTTGGAAAGAAAACAGAGGTGTTTTTTGCAAAGTGCCTACCTGTAGATTTTGGCCTCTAGCTCAGCCGACACCTAGGGAAACCTACCAAACCTGTGCATTTTTGAAAACTAGAGACCTAGGGGAATCCAAGATGGGGTGACTTGCGGGGCTCTGACCAGGTTCTGTTACCCAGAATCCTTTGCAAACCTCAAAAAGTGGCTAAAAAAACAAGGTTTCCTCACATTTCGGTGACAGAAAGTTTTGGAATCTGAGAGGAGCCACAAATTTCCTTCCACCCAGCGTCCCCCCAAGTCTCCCGATAAAAATGATATCTCACTTGTGTGGGTAGGCCTAGCGCCCGTGACAGGAAATGCCCCAAAACGCAACGTGGACACATCAAATATTTTGAAAGAAAACAGAGGTGTTTTTTGCAAAGTGCCTACCTGTAGATTTTGGCCTCTAGCTCAGCCGGCACGTAGGGAAACCTACCAAACCTGTGCATTTTTTAAAACTAGAGACCTAGGGGAATCCAAGATGGGGTGACTTGCGGAGCTCTGACCAGGTTCTGTTACCCAGAATCCTTTGCAAACCTCAAAAAGTGGCAAAAAAATAGGTTTTCCTCACATTTCGGTGACAGAAAGTTCTGGAATCTGAGAGGAGCCACAAATTTCCTTCCACCCAGCGTCCCCCCAAGTCTCCCGATAAAAATGATACCTCACTTGTGTGGGTAGGCCTAGCGCCCGCGACAGGAAATGCCCCAAAACGCAACGTGGACACATCAAATTTTTGGAAAGAAAACAGAGGTGTTTTTTGCAAAGTGCCTACCTGTAGATTTTGGCCTCTAGCTCAGCCGACACCTAGGGAAACCTACCAAACCTGTGCATTTTTGAAAACTAGAGACCTAGGGGAATCCAAGATGGGGTGACTTGCGGGGCTCTGACCAGGTTCTGTTACCCAGAATCCTTTGCAAACCTCAAAAAGTGGCTAAAAAAACAAGGTTTCCTCACATTTCGGTGACAGAAAGTTTTGGAATCTGAGAGGAGCCACAAATTTCCTTCCACCCAGCGTCCCCCCAAGTCTCCCGATAAAAATGATATCTCACTTGTGTGGGTAGGCCTAGCGCCCGTGACAGGAAATGCCCCAAAACGCAACGTGGACACATCAAATATTTTGAAAGAAAACAGAGGTGTTTTTTGCAAAGTGCCTACCTGTAGATTTTGGCCTCTAACTCAGCCGGCACCTGCGGAAACCTACCAAACCTGTGCATTTTTGAAAACTAGAGACCTAAGGGAATCCAAGATGGGGTGACTTGCAGGGCTCTGACCAGGTTCTGTTACCCAGAATCCTTTGCAAACCTCAAAAAGTGGCTATAAAAACAAGTTTTCCTCACATTTCGGTGACAGAAAGTTCTGGAATCTGAAAGGAGCCACAAATTTCAATCCACCCAGCGTCCCCCTAAGTCTCCCGATAAAAATGATACCTCACTTGTGTGGGTAGGCCTAGCGCCCGCGACAGGAAATACCCCAAAACACAACGTGGACACATCCCATTTTTTGACAGAAAACACAGCTGTTTTTTGCAAAGTGCCTGCCTGTACATTTTGGCCTCTAGCTCAGCCGGCACCTAGGGAAACCTACCAAACCTGTGCATTTTTGAAAACTAGAGACCCAGGGGAATCCTAGATGGGGTGACTTGCGGGGCTCTGACCAGGTTCTGTTACCCAGAATCCTTTGCAAACCTCAAAAAGTGGCAAAAAAACAGGTTTTCCTCACATTTCGGTGACAGAAAGTTCTGGAATCTGAGAGGAGCCACAAATTTCCTTCCACCCAGCATCCCCCCAAGTCTCCCGATAAAAATGATACCTCACTTGTGTGGGTAGGCCTAGCGTCCGCAACAGGAAATGCCCCAAAACGCAACGTGGACACATCAAATTTTTTGAAAGAAAACAGAGGTGTTTTTTGCAAAGTGCCTACCTGTAGATTTTGGCCTCTAACTCAGCCGGCACCTGCGGAAACCTACCAAACCTGTGCATTTTTGAAAACTAGAGACCTAAGGGAATCCAAGATGGGGTGACTTGCAGGGCTCTGACCAGGTTCTGTTACCCAGAATCCTTTGCAAACCTCAAAAAGTGGCTATAAAAACAAGTTTTCCTCACATTTCGGTGACAGAAAGTTCTGGAATCTGAAAGGAGCCACAAATTTCCATCCACCCAGCGTCCCCCTAAGTCTCCCGATAAAAATGATACCTCACTTGTGTGGGTAGGCCTAGCGCCCGCGACAGGAAATACCCCAAAACACAACGTGGACACATCCCATTTTTTGACAGAAAACACAGCTGTTTTTTGCAAAGTGCCTGCCTGTAGATTTTGGCCTCTAGCTCAGCCGGCACCTAGGGAAACCTACCAAACCTGTGCATTTTTGAAAACTAGAGACCTAGGGGAATCCAAGATGGGGTGACTTGCGGGGCTCTGACCAGGTTCTGTTACCCAGAATCCTTTGCAAACCTCAAAAAGTGGCAAAAAAAACAGGTTTTCCTCACATTTCGGTGACAGAAAGTTCTGGAATCTGAGAGGAGCCACAAATTTCCTTCCACCCAGCATCCCCCCAAGTCTCCCGATAAAAATGATACCTCACTTGTGTGGGTAAGCCTAGCGCCCGCAACAGGAAATGCCCCAAAACGCAACGTGGACACATCAAATTTTTTGAAAGAAAACAGAGGTGTTTTTTGCAAAGTGCCTACCTGTAGATTTTGGCCTCTAGCTCAGCCGGCACCTAGGGAAACCTACCAAACCTGTGCATTTTTGAAAACTAGAGACCTAGGGGAATCCAAGATGGGGTGACTTGCGGGGCTCTGACCAGGTTCTGTTACCCAGAATCCTTTGCAAACCTCAAAAAGTGGCTAAAAAAACAAGTTTTCCTCACATTTCGGTGACAGAAAGTTCTGGAATCTGAGAGGAGCCACAAATTTCCTTCCACCCAGCGTCCCCCCAAGTCTCCCGATAAAAATGATATCTCACTTGTGTGGGTAGGCCTAGCGCCCGCGACAGGAAATGCCCCAAAACGCAACGTGGACACATCAAATATTTTGAAAGAAAACAGAGGTGTTTTTTGCAAAGTGCCTACCTGTAGATTTTGGCCTCTAGCTCAGCCGGCACCTAGGGAAACCTACCAAACCTGTGCATTTTTGAAAACTAGAGACCTAGGGGAATCCAAGATGGGGTGACTTGCGGGGCTCTGACCAGGTTCTGTTACCCAGAATCCTTTGCAAACCTCAAAAAGTGGCTAAAAAAACAAGTTTTCCTCACATTTCGGTGACAGAAAGTTCTGGAATCTGAGAGGAGCTACAAATTTCCTACCACCCAGCGTCCCCCCAAGTCTCCCGATAAAAATGATACCTCACTTGTGTGGGTAGGCCTAGCGCCCGCGACAGGAAATGCCCCAAAACACAACGTGGACACATCCCATTTTTTGACAGAAAACACAGCTGTTTTTTGCAAAGTGCCTGCCTGTACATTTTGGCCTCTAGCTCAGCCGGCACCTAGGGAAACCTACCAAACCTGTGCATTTTTGAAAACTAGAGACCTAGGGGAATCCAAGATGGGGTGACTTGCGGGGCTCTGACCAGGTTCTGTTACCCAGAATCCTTTGCAAACCTCAAAAAGTGGCAAAAAAAACAGGTTTTCCTCACATTTCGGTGACAGAAAGTTCTGGAATCTGAGAGGAGCCACAAATTTCCTTCCACCCAGCATCCCCCCAAGTCTCCCGATAAAAATGATACCTCACTTGTGTGGGTAAGCCTAGCGCCCGCAACAGGAAATGCCCCAAAACGCAACGTGGACACATCAAATTTTTTGAAAGAAAACAGAGGTGTTTTTTGCAAAGTGCCTACCTGTAGATTTTGGCCTCTAGCTCAGCCGGCACCTAGGGAAACCTACCAAACCTGTGCATTTTTGAAAACTAGAGACCTAGGGGAATCCAAGATGGGGTGACTTGCGGGGCTCTGACCAGGTTCTGTTACCCAGAATCCTTTGCAAACCTCAAAAAGTGGCTAAAAAAACAAGTTTTCCTCACATTTCGGTGACAGAAAGTTCTGGAATCTGAGAGGAGCCACAAATTTCCTTCCACCCAGCGTCCCCCCAAGTCTCCCGATAAAAATGATATCTCACTTGTGTGGGTAGGCCTAGCGCCCGCGACAGGAAATGCCCCAAAACGCAACGTGGACACATCAAATATTTTGAAAGAAAACAGAGGTGTTTTTTGCAAAGTGCCTACCTGTAGATTTTGGCCTCTAGCTCAGCCGGCACCTAGGGAAACCTACCAAACCTGTGCATTTTTGAAAACTAGAGACCTAGGGGAATCCAAGATGGGGTGACTTGCGGGGCTCTGACCAGGTTCTGTTACCCAGAATCCTTTGCAAACCTCAAAAAGTGGCTAAAAAAACAAGTTTTCCTCACATTTCGGTGACAGAAAGTTCTGGAATCTGAGAGGAGCTACAAATTTCCTACCACCCAGCGTCCCCCCAAGTCTCCCGATAAAAATGATACCTCACTTGTGTGGGTAGGCCTAGCGCCCGCGACAGGAAATGCCCCAAAACACAACGTGGACACATCCCATTTTTTGACAGAAAACACAGCTGTTTTTTGCAAAGTGCCTGCCTGTACATTTTGGCCTCTAGCTCAGCCGGCACCTAGGGAAACCTACCAAACCTGTGCATTTTTGAAAACTAGAGACCTAGGGGAATCCAAAATGGGGTGACTTGCGGGGCTCTGACCAGGTTCTGTTACCCAGAATCCTTTGCAAACCTCAAAAAGTGGCAAAAAAAACAGGTTTTCCTCACATTTTGGTGACAGAAAGTTCTGGAATCTGAGAGGAGCCACACATTTCCTTCCACCCAGCATCCCCCCAAGTCTCCCGATAAAAATGATACCTCACTTGTGTGGGTAGGCCTAGCGCCCGCGACAGGAAATGCCCCAAAACGCAACGTGGACACATCAAATTTTTGGAAAGAAAGCAGAGGTGTTTTTTGCAAAGTGCCTACCTTTAGATTTTGGCCTCTAGCTCAGCCGGCACCTAGGGAAACCTACCAAACCTGTGCATTCTTGATAACTAGAGACCAGGGGAATCCAAGATGAGGTGACTTGCGGGGCTCTGACCAGGTTCTGTTACCCAGAATCCTTTGCAAACCTCAAAAAGTGGCTATAAAAACAAGTTTTCCTCACATTTCGGTGACAGAAATTTCTGGATTCTGAGAGGAGCCACAAATTTCCTTCCACCCAGCGTCCCCCCAAGTCTCCCGATAAAAATGATACCTCACTTGTGTGGGTAGGCCTAGCGCCCGCGACAGGAAATGCCCCAAAACGCAATGTGGACACATCAAATATTTTGAAAGAAAACAGAGGTGTTTTTTGCAAAGTGCCTACCTGTAGATTTTGGCCTCTAGCTCAGCCGGCACGTAGGGAAACCTACCAAACCTGTGCATTTTTGAAAACTAGAGACCTAGGGGAATCCAAGATGGGGTGACTTGCGGAGCTCTGACCAGGTTCTGTTACCCAGAATCCTTTGCAAACCTCAAAAAGTGGCAAAAAAATAGGTTTTCCTCACATTTCGGTGACAGAAAGTTCTGGAATCTGAGAGGAGCCACAAATTTCCTTCCACCCAGCGTCCCCCCAAGTCTCCCGATAAAAATGATACCTCACTTGTGTGGGTAGGCCTAGCGCCCGCGACAGGAAATGCCCCAAAACGCAACGTGGACACATCAAATTTTTGGAAAGAAACCAGAGGTGTTTTTTGCAAAGTGCCTACCTGTAGATTTTGGCCTCTAGCTCAGCCGACACCTAGGGAAACCTACCAAACCTGTGCATTTTTGAAAACTAGAGACCTAGGGGAATCCAAGATGGGGTGACTTGCGGGGCTCTGACCAGGTTCTGTTACCCAGAATCCTTTGCAAACCTCAAAAAGTGGCTAAAAAAACAAGGTTTCCTCACATTTCGGTGACAGAAAGTTTTGGAATCTGAGAGGAGCCACAAATTTCCTTCCACCCAGCGTCCCCCCAAGTCTCCCGATAAAAATGATATCTCACTTGTGTGGGTAGGCCTAGCGCCCGTGACAGGAAATCCCCAAAACGCAACGTGGACACATCAAATATTTTGAAAGAAAACAGAGGTGTTTTTTGCAAAGTGCCTACCTGTAGATTTTGGCCTCTAACTCAGCCGGCACCTGCGGAAACCTACCAAACCTGTGCATTTTTGAAAACTAGAGACCTAAGGGAATCCAAGATGGGGTGACTTGCAGGGCTCTGACCAGGTTCTGTTACCCAGAATCCTTTGCAAACCTCAAAAAGTGGCTATAAAAACAAGTTTTCCTCACATTTCGGTGACAGAAAGTTCTGGAATCTGAAAGGAGCCACAAATTTCAATCCACCCAGCGTCCCCCTAAGTCTCCCGATAAAAATGATACCTCACTTGTGTGGGTAGGCCTAGCGCCCGCGACAGGAAATACCCCAAAACACAACGTGGACACATCCCATTTTTTGACAGAAAACACAGCTGTTTTTTGCAAAGTGCCTGCCTGTACATTTTGGCCTCTAGCTCAGCCGGCACCTAGGGAAACCTACCAAACCTGTGCATTTTTGAAAACTAGAGACCCAGGGGAATCCAAGATGGGGTGACTTGCGGGGCTCTGACCAGGTTCTGTTACCCAGAATCCTTTGCAAACCTCAAAAAGTGGCAAAAAAACAGGTTTTCCTCACATTTCGGTGACAGAAAGTTCTGGAATCTGAGAGGAGCCACAAATTTCCTTCCACCCAGCATCCCCCCAAGTCTCCCGATAAAAATGATACCTCACTTGTGTGGGTAGGCCTAGCGCCCGCAACAGGAAATGCCCCAAAACGCAACGTGGACACATCAAATTTTTTGAAAGAAAACAGAGGTGTTTTTTGCAAAGTGCCTACCTGTAGATTTTGGCCTCTAGCTCAGCCGGCACCTAGGGAAACCTACCAAACCTGTGCATTTTTGAAAACTAGAGACCTAGGGGAATCCAAGATGGGGTGACTTGCGGGGCTCTGACCAGGTTCTGTTACCCAGAATCCTTTGCAAACCTCAAAAAGTGGCTAAAAAATCAAGTTTTCCTCACATTTCGGTGACAGAAAGTTCTGGAATCTGAGAGGAGCCACAAATTTCCTTCCACCCAGCGTCCCCCCAAGTCTCTCGATAAAAATTATATCTCACTTGTGTGGGTAGGCCTAGCGCCTGTGACAGGAAATGCCCCAAAACGCAACGTGGACACATCAAATATTTTGAAAGAAAACAGAGGTGTTTTTTGCCATGTGCCTACCTGTAGATTTTGGCCTCTAGCTCAGCCGGCACCTGGGGAAACCTACCAAACCTGTGCATTTTTGAAAACTAGAGACCTAGGGGAATCCAAGATGGGGTGACTTGCGGGGCTCTGACCAGGTTCTGTTACCCAGAATCCTTTGCAAACCTCAAAAAGTGGCTATAAAAACAAGTTTTCCTCACATTTCGGTGACAGAAATTTCTGGATTCTGAGAGGAGCCACAAATTTCCTTCCACCCAGCGTCCCCCCAAGTCTCCCGATAAAAATGATACCTCACTTGTGTGGGTAGGCCTAGCGCCCGCGACAGGAAATGCCCCAAAACGCAATGTGGACACATCAAATATTTTGAAAGAAAACAGAGGTGTTTTTTGCAAAGTGCCTACCTGTAGATTTTGGCCTCTAGCTCAGCCGGCACGTAGGGAAACCTACCAAACCTGTGCATTTTTGAAAACTAGAGACCTAGGGGAATCCAAGATGGGTGACTTGCGGAGCTCTGACCAGGTTCTGTTACCCAGAATCCTTTGCAAACCTCAAAAAGTGGCAAAAAAATAGGTTTTCCTCACATTTCGGTGACAGAAAGTTCTGGAATCTGAGAGGAGCCACAAATTTCCTTCCACCCAGCGTCCCCCCAAGTCTCCCGATAAAAATGATACCTCACTTGTGTGGGTAGGCCTAGCGCCCGCGACAGGAAATGCCCCAAAACGCAACGTGGACACATCAAATTTTTGGAAAGAAAACAGAGGTGTTTTTTGCAAAGTGCCTACCTGTAGATTTTGGCCTCTAGCTCAGCCGACACCTAGGGAAACCTACCAAACCTGTGCATTTTTGAAAACTAGAGACCTAGGGGAATCCAAGATGGGGTGACTTGCGGGGCTCTGACCAGGTTCTGTTACCCAGAATCCTTTGCAAACCTCAAAAAGTGGCTAAAAAAACAAGGTTTCCTCACATTTCGGTGACAGAAAGTTTTGGAATCTGAGAGGAGCCACAAATTTCCTTCCACCCAGCGTCCCCCCAAGTCTCCCGATAAAAATGATATCTCACTTGTGTGGGTAGGCCTAGCGCCCGTGACAGGAAATGCCCCAAAACACAACGTGGACACATCAAATATTTTGAAAGAAAACAGAGGTGTTTTTTGCAAAGTGCCTACCTGTAGATTTTGGCCTCTAACTCAGCCGGCACCTGCGGAAACCTACCAAACCTGTGCATTTTTGAAAACTAGAGACCTAAGGGAATCCAAGATGGGGTGACTTGCAGGGCTCTGACCAGGTTCTGTTACCCAGAATCCTTTGCAAACCTCAAAAAGTGGCTATAAAAACAAGTTTTCCTCACATTTCGGTGACAGAAAGTTCTGGAATCTGAAAGGAGCCACAAATTTCAATCCACCCAGCGTCCCCCTAAGTCTCCCGATAAAAATGATACCTCACTTGTGTGGGTAGGCCTAGCGCCCGCGACAGGAAATGCCCCAAAACGCAACGTGGACACATCAAATTTTTGGAAAGAAAACAGAGGTGTTTTTTGCAAAGTGCGTACCTGTAGATTTTGGCCTCTAGCTCAGCCGGCACCTAGGGAAACCTACCAAACCTGTGCATTTTTGAAAACTAGAGACCTAGGGGAATCCAAGATGGGGTGACTTGCGGGGCTCTGACCAGGTTCTGTTACCCAGAATCCTTTGCAAACCTCAAAAAGTGGCTAAAAAAAAAGTTTTCCTCACATTTCGGTGACAGAAAGTTCTGGAATCTGAGAGGAGCCACAAATTTCCTTCCACCCAACGTCCCCCCAAGTCTCCCGATAAAAATGATATCTCACTTGTGTGGGTAGGCCTAGCGCCCGTGACAGGAAATGCCCCAAAACGCAACGTGGACACATCAAATATTTTGAAAGAAAACAGAGGTGTTTTTTGCAAAGTGCCTACCTGTAGATTTTGGCCTCTAACTCAGCCGGCACCTGCGGAAACCTACCAAACCTGTGCATTTTTGAAAACTAGAGACCTAAGGGAATCCAAGATGGGGTGACTTGCAGGGCTCTGACCAGGTTCTGTTACCCAGAATCCTTTGCAAACCTCAAAAAGTGGCTATAAAAACAAGTTTTCCTCACATTTCGGTGACAGAAAGTTCTGGAATCTGAAAGGAGCCACAAATTTCCATCCACCCAGCGTCCCCCTAAGTCTCCCGATAAAAATGATACCTCACTTGTGTGGGTAGGCCTAGCGCCCGCGACAGGAAATACCCCAAAACACAACGTGGACACATCCCATTTTTTGACAGAAAACACAGCTGTTTTTTGCAAAGTGCCTGCCTGTACATTTTGGCCTCTAGCTCAGCCGGCACCTAGGGAAACCTACCAAACCTGTGCATTTTTGAAAACTAGAGACCTAGGGGAATCCAAGATGGGGTGACTTGCGGGGCTCTGACCAGGTTCTGTTACCCAGAATCCTTTGCAAACCTCAAAAAGTGGCAAAAAAAAACAGGTTTTCCTCACATTTCGGTGACAGAAAGTTCTGGAATCTGAGAGGAGCCACAAATTTCCTTCCACCCAGCATCCCCCCAAGTCTCCCGATAAAAATGATACCTCACTTGTGTGGGTAAGCCTAGCGCCCGCAACAGGAAATGCCCCAAAACGCAACGTGGACACATCAAATTTTTTGAAAGAAAACAGAGGTGTTTTTTGCAAAGTGCCTACCTGTAGATTTTGGCCTCTAGCTCAGCCGGCACCTAGGGAAACCTACCAAACCTGTGCATTTTTGAAAACTAGAGACCTAGGGGAATCCAAGATGGGGTGACTTGCGGGGCTCTGACCAGGTTCTGTTACCCAGAATCCTTTGCAAACCTCAAAAAGTGGCTAAAAAAACAAGTTTTCCTCACATTTCGGTGACAGAAAGTTCTGGAATCTGAGAGGAGCCACAAATTTCCTTCCACCCAGCGTCCCCCCAAGTCTCCCGATAAAAATGATATCTCACTTGTGTGGGTAGGCCTAGCGCCCGCGACAGGAAATGCCCCAAAACGCAACGTGGACACATCAAATATTTTGAAAGAAAACAGAGGTGTTTTTTGCAAAGTGCCTACCTGTAGATTTTGGCCTCTAGCTCAGCCGGCACCTAGGGAAACCTACCAAACCTGTGCATTTTTGAAAACTAGAGACCTAGGGGAATCCAAGATGGGGTGACTTGCGGGGCTCTGACCAGGTTCTGTTACCCAGAATCCTTTGCAAACCTCAAAAAGTGGCTAAAAAAACAAGTTTTCCTCACATTTCGGTGACTGAAAGTTCTGGAATCTGAGAGGAGCTACAAATTTCCTACCACCCAGCGTCCCCCCAAGTCTCCCGATAAAAATGATACCTCACTTGTGTGGGTAGGCCTAGCGCCCGCGACAGGAAATGCCCCAAAACACAACGTGGACACATCCCATTTTTTGACAGAAAACACAGCTGTTTTTTGCAAAGTGCCTGCCTGTACATTTTGGCCTCTAGCTCAGCCGGCACCTAGGGAAACCTACCAAACCTGTGCATTTTTGAAAACTAGAGACCTAGGGGAATCCAAAATGGGGTGACTTGCGGGGCTCTGACCAGGTTCTGTTACCCAGAATCCTTTGCAAACCTCAAAAAGTGTCAAAAAAAAACAGGTTTTCCTCACATTTTGGTGACAGAAAGTTCTGGAATCTGAGAGGAGCCACACATTTCCTTCCACCCAGCATCCCCCCAAGTCTCCCAATAAAAATGATACCTCACTTGTGTGGGTAGGCCTAGCGCCCGCGACAGGAAATGCCCCAAAACGCAACGTGGACACATCAAATTTTTGGAAAGAAAGCAGAGGTGTTTTTTGCAAAGTGCCTACCTTTAGATTTTGGCCTCTAGCTCAGCCGGCACCTAGGGAAACCTACCAAACCTGTGCATTCTTGATAACTAGAGACCAGGGGAATCCAAGATGAGGTGACTTGCGGGGCTCTGACCAGGTTCTGTTACCCAGAATCCTTTGCAAACCTCAAAAAGTGGCTATAAAAACAAGTTTTCCTCACATTTCGGTGACAGAAATTTCTGGATTCTGAGAGGAGCCACAAATTTCCTTCCACCCAGCGTCCCCCCAAGTCTCCCGATAAAAATGATACCTCACTTGTGTGGGTAGGCCTAGCGCCCGCGACAGGAAATGCCCCAAAACGCAACGTGGACACATCAAATATTTTGAAAGAAAACAGAGGTGTTTTTTGCAAAGTGCCTACCTGTAGATTTTGGCCTCTAGCTCAGCCGGCACGTAGGGAAACCTACCAAACCTGTGCATTTTTGAAAACTAGAGACCTAGGGGAATCCAAGATGGGGTGACTTGCGGAGCTCTGACCAGGTTCTGTTACCCACAATCCTTTGCAAACCTCAAAAAGTGGCAAAAAAATAGGTTTTCCTCACATTTCGGTGACAGAAAGTTCTGGAATCTGAGAGGAGCCACAAATTTCCTTCCACCCAGCGTCCCCCCAAGTCTCCCGATAAAAATGATACCTCACTTGTGTGGGTAGGCCTAGCGCCCGCGACAGGAAATGCCCCAAAACGCAACGTGGACACATCAAATTTTTGGAAAGAAAACAGAGGTGTTTTTTGCAAAGTGCCTACCTGTAGATTTTGGCCTCTAGCTCAGCCGACACCTAGGGAAACCTACCAAACCTGTGCATTTTTGAAAACTAGAGACCTAGGGGAATCCAAGATGGGGTGACTTGCGGGGCTCTGACCAGGTTCTGTTACCCAGAATCCTTTGCAAACCTCAAAAAGTGGCTAAAAAAACAAGGTTTCCTCACATTTCGGTGACAGAAAGTTTTGGAATCTGAGAGGAGCCACAAATTTCCTTCCACCCAGCGTCCCCCCAAGTCTCCCGATAAAAATGATATCTCACTTGTGTGGGTAGGCCTAGCGCCCGTGACAGGAAATGCCCCAAAACGCAACGTGGACACATCAAATATTTTGAAAGAAAACAGAGGTGTTTTTTGCAAAGTGCCTACCTGTAGATTTTGGCCTCTAACTCAGCCGGCACCTGCGGAAACCTACCAAACCTGTGCATTTTTGAAAACTAGAGACCTAAGGGAATCCAAGATGGGGTGACTTGCAGGGCTCTGACCAGGTTCTGTTACCCAGAATCCTTTGCAAACCTCAAAAAGTGGCTATAAAAACAAGTTTTCCTCACATTTCGGTGACAGAAAGTTCTGGAATCTGAAAGGAGCCACAAATTTCAATCCACCCAGCGTCCCCCTAAGTCTCCCGATAAAAATGATACCTCACTTGTGTGGGTAGGCCTAGCGCCCGCGACAGGAAATACCCCAAAACACAACGTGGACACATCCCATTTTTTGACAGAAAACACAGCTGTTTTTTGCAAAGTGCCTGCCTGTACATTTTGGCCTCTAGCTCAGCCGGCACCTAGGGAAACCTACCAAACCTGTGCATTTTTGAAAACTAGAGACCCAGGGGAATCCTAGATGGGGTGACTTGCGGGGCTCTGACCAGGTTCTGTTACCCAGAATCCTTTGCAAACCTCAAAAAGTGGCAAAAAAACAGGTTTTCCTCACATTTCGGTGACAGAAAGTTCTGGAATCTGAGAGGAGCCACAAATTTCCTTCCACCCAGCATCCCCCCAAGTCTCCCGATAAAAATGATACCTCACTTGTGTGGGTAGGCCTAGCGTCCGCAACAGGAAATGCCCCAAAACGCAACGTGGACACATCAAATTTTTTGAAAGAAAACAGAGGTGTTTTTTGCAAAGTGCCTACCTGTAGATTTTGGCCTCTAACTCAGCCGGCACCTGCGGAAACCTACCAAACCTGTGCATTTTTGAAAACTAGAGACCTAAGGGAATCCAAGATGGGGTGACTTGCAGGGCTCTGACCAGGTTCTGTTACCCAGAATCCTTTGCAAACCTCAAAAAGTGGCTATAAAAACAAGTTTTCCTCACATTTCGGTGACAGAAAGTTCTGGAATCTGAAAGGAGCCACAAATTTCCATCCACCCAGCGTCCCCCTAAGTCTCCCGATAAAAATGATACCTCACTTGTGTGGGTAGGCCTAGCGCCCGCGACAGGAAATACCCCAAAACGCAACGTGGACACATCAAATTTTTTGAAAGAAAACAGAGGTGTTTTTTGCAAAGTGCCTACCTGTAGATTTTGGCCTCTAGCTCAGCCGGCACCTAGGGAAACCTACCAAACCTGTGCATTTTTGAAAACTAGAGACCTAGGGGAATCCAAGATGGGGTGACTTGCGGGGCTCTGACCAGGTTCTGTTACCCAGAATCCTTTGCAAACCTCAAAAAGTGGCTAAAAAAACAAGTTTTCCTCACATTTCGGTGACAGAAAGTTCTGGAATCTGAGAGGAGCCACAAATTTCCTTCCACCCAGCGTCCCCCCAAGTCTCCCGATAAAAATGATATCTCACTTGTGTGGGTAGGCCTAGCGCCCGCGACAGGAAATGCCCCAAAACGCAACGTGGACACATCAAATATTTTGAAAGAAAACAGAGGTGTTTTTTGCAAAGTGCCTACCTGTAGATTTTGGCCTCTAGCTCAGCCGGCACCTAGGGAAACCTACCAAACCTGTGCATTTTTGAAAACTAGAGACCTAGGGGAATCCAAGATGGGGTGACTTGCGGGGCTCTGACCAGGTTCTGTTACCCAGAATCCTTTGCAAACCTCAAAAAGTGGCTAAAAAACAAGTTTTCCTCACATTTCGGTGACAGAAAGTTCTGGAATCTGAGAGGAGCTACAAATTTCCTACCACCCAGCGTCCCCCCAAGTCTCCCGATAAAAATGATACCTCACTTGTGTGGGTAGGCCTAGCGCCCGCGACAGGAAATGCCCCAAAACACAACGTGGACACATCCCATTTTTTGACAGAAAACACAGCTGTTTTTTGCAAAGTGCCTGCCTGTACATTTTGGCCTCTAGCTCAGCCGGCACCTAGGGAAACCTACCAAACCTGTGCATTTTTGAAAACTAGAGACCTAGGGGAATCCAAGATGGGGTGACTTGCGGGGCTCTGACCAGGTTCTGTTACCCAGAATCCTTTGCAAACCTCAAAAAGTGGCAAAAAAAACAGGTTTTCCTCACATTTCGGTGACAGAAAGTTCTGGAATCTGAGAGGAGCCACAAATTTCCTTCCACCCAGCATCCCCCCAAGTCTCCCGATAAAAATGATACCTCACTTGTGTGGGTAAGCCTAGCGCCCGCAACAGGAAATGCCCCAAAACGCAACGTGGACACATCAAATTTTTTTAAAGAAAACAGAGGTGTTTTTTGCAAAGTGCCTACCTGTAGATTTTGGCCTCTAGCTCAGCCGGCACCTAGGGAAACCTACCAAACCTGTGCATTTTTGAAAACTAGAGACCTAGGGGAATCCAAGATGGGGTGACTTGCGGGGCTCTGACCAGGTTCTGTTACCCAGAATCCTTTGCAAACCTCAAAAAGTGGCTAAAAAAACAAGTTTTCCTCACATTTCGGTGACAGAAAGTTATGGAATCTGAGAGGAGCCACAAATTTCCTTCCACCCAGCGTCCCCCCAAGTCTCCCGATAAAAATGATATCTCACTTGTGTGGGTAGGCCTAGCGCCCGCGACAGGAAATGCCCCAAAACGCAACGTGGACACATCAAATATTTTGAAAGAAAACAGAGGTGTTTTTTGCAAAGTGCCTACCTGTAGATTTTGGCCTCTAGCTCAGCCGGCACCTAGGGAAACCTACCAAACCTGTGCATTTTTGAAAACTAGAGACCTAGGGGAATCCAAGATGGGGTGACTTGCGGGGCTCTGACCAGGTTCTGTTACCCAGAATCCTTTGCAAACCTCAAAAAGTGGCTAAAAAAACAAGTTTTCCTCACATTTCGGTGACAGAAAGTTCTGGAATCTGAGAGGAGCTAAAAATTTCCTACCACCCAGCGTCCCCCCAAGTCTCCCGATAAAAATGATACCTCACTTGTGTGGGTAGGCCTAGCGCCCGCGACAGGAAATGCCCCAAAACACAACGTGGACACATCCCATTTTTTGACAGAAAACACAGCTGTTTTTTGCAAAGTGCCTGCCTGTACATTTTGGCCTCTAGCTCAGCCGGCACCTAGGGAAACCTACCAAACCTGTGCATTTTTGAAAACTAGAGACCTAGGGGAATCCAAAATGGGGTGACTTGCGGGGCTCTGACCAGGTTCTGTTACCCAGAATCCTTTGCAAACCTCAAAAAGTGGCAAAAAAAACAGGTTTTCCTCACATTTTGGTGACAGAAAGTTCTGGAATCTGAGAGGAGCCACACATTTCCTTCCACCCAGCATCCCCCCAAGTCTCCCGATAAAAATGATACCTCACTTGTGTGGGTAGGCCTAGCGCCCGCGACAGGAAATGCCCCAAAACGCAACGTGGACACATCAAATTTTTGGAAAGAAAGCAGAGGTGTTTTTTGCAAAGTGCCTACCTTTAGATTTTGGCCTCTAGCTCAGCCGGCACCTAGGGAAACCTACCAAACCTGTGCATTCTTGATAACTAGAGACCAGGGGAATCCAAGATGAGGTGACTTGCGGGGCTCTGACCAGGTTCTGTTACCCAGAATCCTTTGCAAACCTCAAAAAGTGGCTATAAAAACAAGTTTTCCTCACATTTCGGTGACAGAAATTTCTGGATTCTGAGAGGAGCCACAAATTTCCTTCCACCCAGCGTCCCCCCAAGTCTCCCGATAAAAATGATACCTCACTTGTGTGGGTAGGCCTAGCGCCCGCGACAGGAAATGCCCCAAAACGCAATGTGGACACATCAAATATTTTGAAAGAAAACAGAGGTGTTTTTTGCAAAGTGCCTACCTGTAGATTTTGGCCTCTAGCTCAGCCGGCACGTAGGGAAACCTACCAAACCTGTGCATTTTTGAAAACTAGAGACCTAGGGGAATCCAAGATGGGGTGACTTGCGGAGCTCTGACCAGGTTCTGTTACCCAGAATCCTTTGCAAACCTCAAAAAGTGGCAAAAAAATAGGTTTTCCTCACATTTCGGTGACAGAAAGTTCTGGAATCTGAGAGGAGCCACAAATTTCCTTCCACCCAGCGTCCCCCCAAGTCTCCCGATAAAAATGATACCTCACTTGTGTGGGTAGGCCTAGCGCCCGCGACAGGAAATGCCCCAAAACGCAACGTGGACACATCAAATTTTTGGAAAGAAAACAGAGGTGTTTTTTGCAAAGTGCCTACCTGTAGATTTTGGCCTCTAGCTCAGCCGACACCTAGGGAAACCTACCAAACCTGTGCATTTTTGAAAACTAGAGACCTAGGGGAATCCAAGATGGGGTGACTTGCGGGGCTCTGACCAGGTTCTGTTACCCAGAATCCTTTGCAAACCTCAAAAAGTGGCTAAAAAAACAAGGTTTCCTCACATTTCGGTGACAGAAAGTTTTGGAATCTGAGAGGAGCCACAAATTTCCTTCCACCCAGCGTCCCCCCAAGTCTCCCGATAAAAATGATATCTCACTTGTGTGGGTAGGCCTAGCGCCCGTGACAGGAAATCCCCAAAACGCAACGTGGACACATCAAATATTTTGAAAGAAAACAGAGGTGTTTTTTGCAAAGTGCCTACCTGTAGATTTTGGCCTCTAACTCAGCCGGCACCTGCGGAAACCTACCAAACCTGTGCATTTTTGAAAACTAGAGACCTAAGGGAATCCAAGATGGGGTGACTTGCAGGGCTCTGACCAGGTTCTGTTACCCAGAATCCTTTGCAAACCTCAAAAAGTGGCTATAAAAACAAGTTTTCCTCACATTTCGGTGACAGAAAGTTCTGGAATCTGAAAGGAGCCACAAATTTCAATCCACCCAGCGTCCCCCTAAGTCTCCCGATAAAAATGATACCTCACTTGTGTGGGTAGGCCTAGCGCCCGCGACAGGAAATACCCCAAAACACAACGTGGACACATCCCATTTTTTGACAGAAAACACAGCTGTTTTTTGCAAAGTGCCTGCCTGTACATTTTGGCCTCTAGCTCAGCCGGCACCTAGGGAAACCTACCAAACCTGTGCATTTTTGAAAACTAGAGACCCAGGGGAATCCAAGATGGGGTGACTTGCGGGGCTCTGACCAGGTTCTGTTACCCAGAATCCTTTGCAAACCTCAAAAAGTGGCAAAAAAACAGGTTTTCCTCACATTTCGGTGACAGAAAGTTCTGGAATCTGAGAAGAGCCACAAATTTCCTTCCACCCAGCATCCCCCCAAGTCTCCCGATAAAAATGATACCTCACTTGTGTGGGTAGGCCTAGCGCCCGCAACAGGAAATGCCCCAAAACGCAACGTGGACACATCAAATTTTTTGAAAGAAAACAGAGGTGTTTTTTGCAAAGTGCCTACCTGTAGATTTTGGCCTCTAGCTCAGCCGGCACCTAGGGAAACCTACCAAACCTGTGCATTTTTGAAAACTAGAGACCTAGGGGAATCCAAGATGGGGTGACTTGCGGGGCTCTGACCAGGTTCTGTTACCCAGAATCCTTTGCAAACCTCAAAAAGTGGCTAAAAAATCAAGTTTTCCTCACATTTCGGTGACAGAAAGTTCTGGAATCTGAGAGGAGCCACAAATTTCCTTCCACCCAGCGTCCCCCCAAGTCTCTCGATAAAAATTATATCTCACTTGTGTGGGTAGGCCTAGCGCCTGTGACAGGAAATGCCCCAAAACGCAACGTGGACACATCAAATATTTTGAAAGAAAACAGAGGTGTTTTTTGCCATGTGCCTACCTGTAGATTTTGGCCTCTAGCTCAGCCGGCACCTGGGGAAACCTACCAAACCTGTGCATTTTTGAAAACTAGAGACCTAGGGGAATCCAAGATGGGGTGACTTGCGGGGCTCTGACCAGGTTCTGTTACCCAGAATCCTTTGCAAACCTCAAAAAGTGGCTATAAAAACAAGTTTTCCTCACATTTCGGTGACAGAAATTTCTGGATTCTGAGAGGAGCCACAAATTTCCTTCCACCCAGCGTCCCCCCAAGTCTCCCGATAAAAATGATACCTCACTTGTGTGGGTAGGCCTAGCGCCCGCGACAGGAAATGCCCCAAAACGCAATGTGGACACATCAAATATTTTGAAAGAAAACAGAGGTGTTTTTTGCAAAGTGCCTACCTGTAGATTTTGGCCTCTAGCTCAGCCGGCACGTAGGGAAACCTACCAAACCTGTGCATTTTTGAAAACTAGAGACCTAGGGGAATCCAAGATGGGTGACTTGCGGAGCTCTGACCAGGTTCTGTTACCCAGAATCCTTTGCAAACCTCAAAAAGTGGCAAAAAAATAGGTTTTCCTCACATTTCGGTGACAGAAAGTTCTGGAATCTGAGAGGAGCCACAAATTTCCTTCCACCCAGCGTCCCCCCAAGTCTCCCGATAAAAATGATACCTCACTTGTGTGGGTAGGCCTAGCGCCCGCGACAGGAAATGCCCCAAAACGCAACGTGGACACATCAAATTTTTGGAAAGAAAACAGAGGTGTTTTTTGCAAAGTGCCTACCTGTAGATTTTGGCCTCTAGCTCAGCCGACACCTAGGGAAACCTACCAAACCTGTGCATTTTTGAAAACTAGAGACCTAGGGGAATCCAAGATGGGGTGACTTGCGGGGCTCTGACCAGGTTCTGTTACCCAGAATCCTTTGCAAACCTCAAAAAGTGGCTAAAAAAACAAGGTTTCCTCACATTTCGGTGACAGAAAGTTTTGGAATCTGAGAGGAGCCACAAATTTCCTTCCACCCAGCGTCCCCCCAAGTCTCCCGATAAAAATGATATCTCACTTGTGTGGGTAGGCCTAGCGCCCGTGACAGGAAATGCCCCAAAACACAACGTGGACACATCAAATATTTTGAAAGAAAACAGAGGTGTTTTTTGCAAAGTGCCTACCTGTAGATTTTGGCCTCTAACTCAGCCGGCACCTGCGGAAACCTACCAAACCTGTGCATTTTTGAAAACTAGAGACCTAAGGGAATCCAAGATGGGGTGACTTGCAGGGCTCTGACCAGGTTCTGTTACCCAGAATCCTTTGCAAACCTCAAAAAGTGGCTATAAAAACAAGTTTTCCTCACATTTCGGTGACAGAAAGTTCTGGAATCTGAAAGGAGCCACAAATTTCAATCCACCCAGCGTCCCCCTAAGTCTCCCGATAAAAATGATACCTCACTTGTGTGGGTAGGCCTAGCGCCCGCGACAGGAAATACCCCAAAACACAACGTGGACACATCCCATTTTTTGACAGAAAACACAGCTGTTTTTTGCAAAGTGCCTGCCTGTACATTTTGGCCTCTAGCTCAGCCGGCACCTAGGGAAACCTACCAAACCTGTGCATTTTTGAAAACTAGAGACCCAGGGGAATCCAAGATGGGGTGACTTGCGGGGCTCTGACCAGGTTCTGTTACCCAGAATCCTTTGCAAACCTCAAAAAGTGGCAAAAAAACAGGTTTTCCTCACATTTCGGTGACAGAAAGTTCTGGAATCTGAGAGGAGCCACAAATTTCCTTCCACCCAGCATCCCCCCAAGTCTCCCGATAAAAATGATACCTCACTTGTGTGGGTAGGCCTAGCGCCCGCAACAGGAAATGCCCCAAAACGCAACGTGGACACATCAAATTTTTTGAAAGAAAACAGAGGTGTTTTTTGCAAAGTGCCTACCTGTAGATTTTGGCCTCTAGCTCAGCCGGCACCTAGGGAAACCTACCAAACCTGTGCATTTTTGAAAACTAGAGACCTAGGGGAATCCAAGATGGGGTGACTTGCGGGGCTCTGACCAGGTTCTGTTACCCAGAATCCTTTGCAAACCTCAAAAAGTGGCTAAAAAAACAAGTTTTCCTCACATTTCGGTGACAGAAAGTTCTGGAATCTGAGAGGAGCCACAAATTTCCTTCCACCCAGCGTCCCCCCAAGTCTCTCGATAAAAATTATATCTCACTTGTGTGGGTAGGCCTAGCGCCTGTGACAGGAAATGCCCCAAAACGCAACGTGGACACATCAAATATTTTGAAAGAAAACAGAGGTGTTTTTTGCCATGTGCCTACCTGTAGATTTTGGCCTCTAGCTCAGCCGGCACCTGGGGAAACCTACCAAACCTGTGCATTTTTGAAAACTAGAGACCTAGGGGAATCCAAGATGGGGTGACTTGCGGGGCTCTGACCAGGTTCTGTTACCCAGAATCCTTTGCAAACCTCAAAAAGTGGCTAGAAAAACAAGTTTTCCTCACATTTCGGTGACAGAAAGTTCTGGATTCTGAGAGGAGCCACAAATTTCCTTCCACCTAGCGTCCCCCCAAGTCTCCCGATAAAAATGATACCTCACTTGTGTGGGTAGGCCTAGCGCCCGCGACAGGAAATGCCCCAAAACGCAACGTGGACACATCAAATATTTTGAAAGAAAACAGAGGTGTTTTTTGCAAAGTGCCTACCTGTAGATTTTGGCCTCTAGCTCAGCCGGCACCTAGGGAAACCTACCAAACCTGTGCATTTTTGAAAACTAGAGACCTAGGGGAATCCAAGATGGGGTGACTTGCGGGGCTCTGACCAGGTTCTGTTACCCAGAATCCTTTGCAAACCTCAAAAAGTGGCTAAAAAAACAAGTTTTCCTCACATTTCGGTGACAGAAAGTTCTGGAATCTGAGAGGAGCCACAAATTTCCTTCCACCCAGCGTCCCCCCAAGTCTCCCGATAAAAATGATATCTCACTTGTGTGGGTAGGCCTAGCGCCCGTGACAGGAAATGCCCCAAAACGCAACGTGGACACATCAAATATTTTGAAAGAAAACAGAGGTGTTTTTTGCCATGTGCCTACCTGTAGATTTTGGCCTCTAGCTCAGCCGGCACCTAGGGAAACCTACCAAACCTGTGCATTTTTGAAAACTAGAGACCTAGGGGAATCCAAGATGGGGTGACTTGCGGGGCTCTGACCAGGTTCTGTTACCCAGAATCCTTTGCAAACCTCAAAAAGTGGCTATAAAAACAAGTTTTCCTCACATTTCGGTGACAGAAAGTTCTGGAATCTGAAAGGAGCCACAAATTTCCTTCCACCCAGCGTCCCCCCAAGTCTCCCGATAAAAATGATACCTCACTTGTGTGGGTAGGCCTAGCGCCCGCGACAGGAAATGCCCCAAAACACAACGTGGACACATCCCATTTTTTGACAGAAAACACAGCTGTTTTTTGCAAAGTGCCTGCCTGTACATTTTGGCCTCTAGCTCAGCCGGCACCTAGGGAAACCTACCAAACCTGTGCATTTCTGAAAACTAGAGACCAAGGGGAATCCAAGATGGGTTGACTTGCGGGGCTCTGACCAGGTTCTGTTACCCAGAATCGTTTGCAAACCTCAAAAAGTGGCAAAAAAAACAGGTTTTCCTCACATTTCGGTGACAGAAAGTTCTGGAATCTGAGAGGAGCCACAAATTTCCTTCCACCCAGCATCCCCCCAAGTCTCCCGATAAAAATGATACCTCACTTGTGTGGGTAGGCCTAGCGCCCGCGACAGGAAATGCCCCAAAACGCAACGTGGACACATCAAATTTTTGGAAAGAAAACAGAGGTGTTTTTTGCAAAGTGCCTACCTGTAGATTTTGGCCTCTAGCTCAGCCGGCACCTAGGGAAACCTACCAAACCTGTGCATTTTTGAAAACTAGAGACCTAGGGTAATCCAAGATGGGGTGACTTGAGGGGCTCTGACCAGGTTCTGTTACCCAGAATCCTTTGCAAACCTCAAAAAGTGGCTAAAAAAACAAGTTTTCCTCACATTTCGGTGACAGAAAGTTCTGGAATCTGAGAGGAGCCACAAATTTCCTTCCACCCAGTGTCCCCCCAAGTCTCCCGATAAAAATGATACCTCACTTGTGTGGGTAGGTCTAGCGCCCGCGACAGGAAATGCCCCAAAACGCAACGTGGACACATCAAATATTTTGAAAGAAAACAGAGGTGTTTTTTGCAAAGTGCCTACCTGTAGATTTTGGCCTCTAGCTCAGCCGGCACCTGCGGAAACCTACCAAACCTGTGCATTTTTTAAAACTAGAGACCTAGGGTAATCCAAGATGGGGTGACTTGCGGGGCTCTGACCAGGTTCTGTTACCCAGAATCCTTTGCAAACCTCAAAAAGTGGCTATAAAAACAAGTTTTCCTCACATTTCGGTGACAGAAAGTTCTGGAATCTGAAAGGAGCCACAAATTTCCATCCACCCAGCGTCCCCCTAAGTCTCCCGATAAAAATGATACCTCACTTGTGTGGGTAGGCTTAGCGCCCGCGACAGGAAATACCCCAAAACACAACGTGGACACATCCCATTTTTTGACAGAAAACACAGCTGTTTTTTGCAAAGTGCCTGCCTGTACATTTTGGCCTCTAGCTCAGCCGGCACCTAGGGAAACTTACCAAACCTGTGCATTTTTGAAAACTAGAGACCTAGGGGAATCCAAGATGGGGTGACTTGCGGGGCTCTGACCAGGTTCTGTTACCTAGAATCCTTTGCAAACCTCAAAAAGTGGCAAAAAAAACAGGTTTTCCTCACATTTCGGTGACAGAAAGTTCTGGAATCTGAGAGGAGCCACAAATTTCCTTCCACCCAGCATCCCCCCAAGTCTCCCGATAAAAATGATACCTCACTTGTGTGGGTAGGCCTAGCGCCCGCAACAGGAAATGCCCCAAAACGCAACGTGGACACATCAAATTTTTGGAAAGAAAACAGAGGTGTTTTTTGCAAAGTGCCTACCTGTAGATTTTGGCCTCTAGCTCAGCCGGCACCTAGGGAAACCTACTAAACCTGTGCATTTTAGAAAACTAGAGACCAAGGGGAATCCAGGATGGGGTGACTTGAGGGGCTCTGACCAGGTTCTGTTACCCAGAATCCTTTGCCAACCTCAAAAAGTGGCTAAAAAAACAAGTTTTCCTCACATTTCGGTGACAGAAAGTTCTGGATTCTGAGAGGAGCCACAAATTTCCTTCCACCCAGCGTCCCCCCAAGTCTCCCGATAAAAATGATACCTCACTTGTGTGGGTAGGTCTAGCGCCCGCGACAGGAAATGCCCCAAAACGCAACGTGGACACATCAAATATTTTGAAAGAAAACAAAGGTGTTTTTTGCAAAGTGCCTACCTGTAGATTTTGGCCTCTAGCTCAGCCGGCACCTGCGGAAACCTACCAAACCTGTGCATTTTTTAAAACTAGAGACCTAGGGTAATCTAAGATGGGGTGACATGCGGGGCTCTGACTAGGTTCTGTTACCCAGAATCCTTTGCAAACCTCAAAAAGTGGCTATAAAATCCAGTTTTCCTCACATTTCGGTGACAGAAAGTTCTGGAATCTGAAAGGAGCCACAAATTTCCATCCACCCAGCGTCCCCCTAAGTCTCCCGATAAAAATGATACCTCACTTGTGTGGGTAGGCCTAGCGCCCGCGGCAGGAAATGCTCCAAAACACAACATGGACACATCCCTTTTTTTGACAGAAAACACAGCTGTTTTTTGTAAAAGTGCCTGCCTGTACATTTTGGCCTCTAGCTCAGCCGGCACCTAGGGAAACCTACCAAACCTGTGCATTTCTGAAAACTAGAGACCAAGGGGAATCCAAGATGGGGTGACTTGCGGGCTCTGACCAGGTTCTGTTACCCAGAATCCTTTGCAAACCTCAAAAAGTGGCTATAAAAACAAGTTTTCCTCACATTTCGGTGACAGAAAGTTCTGGAATCTGAAAGGAGCCACAAATTTCCTTCCACCCAGCGTCCCCCCAAGTCTCCCGATAACAATGATACCTCACTTGTGTGGGTAGGCCTAGCGCCCGCGACAGGAAATGCCCCAAAACACAACGTGGACACATCCCATTTTTTGACAGAAAACACAGCTGTTTTTTGCAAAGTGCCTGCCTGTACATTTTGGCCTCTAGCTCAGCCGGCACCTAGGGAAACCTACCAAACCTGTGCATTTCTGAAAACTAGAGACCAAGGGGAATCCAAGATGGGGTGACTTGCGGGGCTCTGACCAGGTTCTGTACCCAGAATCCTTTGCAAACCTCAAAAAGTGGCTAAAAAAACACGTTTTCCTCACATTTCGGTGACAGAAAGTTCTGGATTCTGAGAGGAGCACAAATTTCCTTCCACCCAGTGTCCCCCCAAGTCTCCCGATAAAAATGATACCTCACTTGTGTGGGTAGGTCTAGCGCCCGCGACAGGAAATGCCCCAAAACGCAACGTGGACACATCAATATTTTGTTGTGAAAGAAGAACAGAGGTGTTTTTTGCAAAGTGCCTACCTGTAGATTTTGGCCTCTAGCTCAGCCGGCACCTGCGGAAACCTACCAAACCTGTGCATTTTTTAAAACTAGAGACCTAGGGTAATCCAAGATGGGGTGACTTGCGGGGCTCTGACCAGGTTCTGTTACCCAGAATCCTTTGCAAACCTCAAAAAGTGGCTATAAAAACAAGTTTTCCTCACATTTCGGTGACAGAAAGTTCTGGAATCTGAAAGGAGCCACAAATTTCCATCCACCCAGCGTCCCCCCTAAGTCTCCGATAAAAATGATACCTCACTTGTGTGGGTAGGCTTAGCGCCCGCGACAGGAAATGCCCCCAAAACACAACGTGGACACATCCCATTAATTGACAGAAAACACAGCTGTTTTTTGCAAAGTGCCTGCCTGTACATTTTGGCCTCTAGCTCAGCCGGCACCTAGGGAAACTTACCAAACCTGTGCATTTTTGAAAACTAGAGACCTAGGGGAATCCAAGATGGGGTGACTTGCGGTGCTCTGACCAGGTTCTGTTACCTAGAATCCTTTGCAAACCTCAAAAAGTGGCAAAAAAAAACAGGTTTTCCTCACATTTCGGTGACAGAAAGTTCTGGAATCTGAGAGGAGCCACAAATTTCCTTCCACTCAGCATCCCCCCAAGTCTCCCCGATAAAAATGATACCTCACTTGTGTGGGTAGGCCTAGCGCCCGCAACAGGAAATGCCCCAAAACGCAACGTGGACACATCAAATTTTTGGAAAGAAAACAGAGGTGTTTTTTGCAAAGTGCCTACCTGTAGATTTTGGCCTCTAGCTCAGCCGGCACCTAGGGAAACCTACCAAACCTGTGCATTTTAGAAAACTAGAGACCAAGGGGAATCCAGGATGGGGTGACTTGAGGGGCTCTGACCAGGTTCTGTTACCCAGAATCCTTTGCAAACCTCAAAAAGTGGCTAAAAAAACAAGTTTTCCTCACATTTCGGTGACAGAAAGTTCTGGATTCTGAGAGGAGCCACAAATTTCCTTCCACCCAGCGTCCCCCCAAGTCTCCCGATAAAAATGATACCTCACTTGTGTGGGTAGGTCTAGCGCCCGCGACAGGAAATGCCCCAAAACGCAACGTGGACACATCAAATATTTTGAAAGAAAACAAAGGTGTTTTTTGCAAAGTGCCTACCTGTAGATTTTGGCCTCTAGCTCAGCCGGCACCTGCGGAAACCTACCAAACCTGTGCATTTTTTTAAACTAGAGACCTAGGGTAATCTAAGATGGGGTGACATGCGGGGCTCTGACCAGGTTCTGTTACCCAGAATCCTTTGCAAACCTCAAAAAGTGGCTATAAAATCCAGTTTTCCTCACATTTCGGTGACAGAAAGTACTGGAATCTGAAAGGAGCCACAAATTTCCATCCACCCAGCGTCCCCCTAAGTCTCCCGATAAAAATGATACCTCACTTGTGTGGGTAGGCTTAGCGCCCGCGGCAGGAAATGCTCCAAAACACAACATGGACACATCCCATTTTTTGACAGAAAACACAGCTGTTTTTTGTAAAAGTGCCTGCCTGTACATTTTGGCCTCTAGCTCAGCCGGCACCTAGGGAAACCTACCAAACCTGTGCATTTCTGAAAACTAGAGACCAAGGGGAATCCAAGATGGGGTGACTTGCGGGGCTCTGACCAGGTTCTGTTACCCAGAATCCTTTGCAAACCTCAAAAAGTGGCTATAAAAACAAGTTTTCCTCACATTTCGGTGACAGAAAGTTCTGGAATCTGAAAGGAGCCACAAATTTCCTTCCACCCAGCGTCCCCCCAAGTCTCCCGATAACAATGATACCTCACTTGTGTGGGTAGGCCTAGCGCCCGCGACAGGAAATGCCCCAAAACACAACGTGGACACATCCCATTTTTTGACAGAAAACACAGCTGTTTTTTGCAAAGTGCCTGCCTGTACATTTTGGCCTCTAGCTCAGCCGGCACCTAGGGAAACCTACCAAACCTGTGCATTTCTGAAAACTAGAGACCAAGGGGAATCAAAGATGGGGTGACTTGCGGGGCTCTGACCAGGTTCTGTTACCCAGAATCCTTTGCAAACCTCAAAAAGTGGCAAAAAAAACAGGTTTTCCTCACATTTCGGTGACAGAAAGTTCTGGAATCTGAGAGGAGCCACAAATTTCCTTCCACCCAGCATCCCCCCAAGTCTCCCGATAAAAATGATACCTCACTTGTGTGGGTAGGCCTAGCGCCCGCGACAGGAAATGCCCCAAAACGCAACGTGGACACATCAAATTTTTGGAAAGAAAACAGAGGTGTTTTTTGCAAAGTGCCTACCTGTAGATTTTGGCCTCTAGCTCAGCCGGCACCTAGGGAAACCTACCAAACCTGTGCATTTTTGAAAACTAGAGACCTAGGGTAATCCAAGATGGGGTGACTTCGGGGCTCTGACCAGGTTCTGTTACCCAGAATCCTTTGCAAACCTCAAAAAGTGGCTAAAAAAACAAGTTTTCCTCACATTTCGGTGACAGAAAGTTCTGGATTCTGAGAGGAGCCACAAATTTCCTTCCACCCAGCGTCCCCCCAAGTCTCCCGATAAAAATGATACCTCACTTGTGTGGGTAGGTCTAGCGCCCGCGACAGGAAATGCCCCAAAACGCAACGTGGACACATCAAATATTTTGAAAGAAAACAAAGGTGTTTTTTGCAAAGTGCCTACCTGTAGATTTTGGCCTCTAGCTCAGCCGGCACCTGCGGAAACCTACCAAACCTGTGCATTTTTTAAAACTAGAGACCTAGGGTAATCTAAGATGGGGTGACATGCGGGGCTCTGACCAGGTTCTGTTACCCAGAATCCTTTGCAAACCTCAAAAAGTGGCTATAAAATCCAGTTTTCCTCACATTTCGGTGACAGAAAGTTCTGGAATCTGAAAGGAGCCACAAATTTCCATCCACCCAGCGTCCCCCTAAGTCTCCCGATAAAAATGATACCTCACTTGTGTGGGTAGGCCTAGCGCCCGCGGCAGGAAATGCTCCAAAACACAACATGGACACATCCCTTTTTTTGACAGAAAACACAGCTGTTTTTTGTAAAAGTGCCTGCCTGTACATTTTGGCCTCTAGCTCAGCCGGCACCTAGGGAAACCTACCAAACCTGTGCATTTCTGAAAACTAGAGACCAAAGGGAATCCAAGATGGGGTGACTTGCGGGGCTCTGACCAGGTTCTGTTACCCAGAATCCTTTGCAAACCTCAAAAAGTGGCTATAAAAACAAGTTTTCCTCACATTTCGGTGACAGAAAGTTCTGGAATCTGAAAGGAGCCACAAATTTCCTTCCACCCAGCGTCCCCCCAAGTCTCCCGATAAAAATGATACCTCACTTGTGTGGGTAGGCCTAGCGCCCGCGACAGGAAATGCCCCAAAACACAACGTGGACACATCCCATTTTTTGACAGAAAACACAGCTGTTTTTTGCAAAGTGCCTGCCTGTACATTTTGGCCTCTAGCTCAGCCGGCACCTAGGGAAACCTACCAAACCTGTGCATTTCTGAAAACTAGAGACCAAGGGGAATCCAAGATGGGTTGACTTGCGGGGCTCTGACCAGGTTCTGTTACCCAGAATCGTTTGCAAACCTCAAAAAGTGGCAAAAAAAACAGGTTTTCCTCACATTTCGGTGACAGAAAGTTCTGGAATCTGAGAGGAGCCACAAATTTCCTTCCACCCAGCATCCCCCCAAGTCTCCCGATAAAAATGATACCTCACTTGTGTGGGTAGGCCTAGCGCCCGCGACAGGAAATGCCCCAAAACGCAACGTGGACACATCAAATTTTTGGAAAGAAAACAGAGGTGTTTTTTGCAAAGTGCCTACCTGTAGATTTTGGCCTCTAGCTCAGCCGGCACCTAGGGAAACCTACCAAACCTGTGCATTTTTGAAAACTAGAGACCTAGGGTAATCCAAGATGGGGTGACTTGAGGGGCTCTGACCAGGTTCTGTTACCCAGAATCCTTTGCAAACCTCAAAAAGTGGCTAAAAAAACAAGTTTTCCTCACATTTCGGTGACAGAAAGTTCTGGAATCTGAGAGGAGCCACAAATTTCCTTCCACCCAGTGTCCCCCCAAGTCTCCCGATAAAAATGATACCTCACTTGTGTGGGTAGGTCTAGCGCCCGCGACAGGAAATGCCCCAAAACGCAACGTGGACACATCAAATATTTTGAAAGAAAACAGAGGTGTTTTTTGCAAAGTGCCTACCTGTAGATTTTGGCCTCTAGCTCAGCCGGCACCTGCGGAAACCTACCAAACCTGTGCATTTTTTAAAACTAGAGACCTAGGGTAATCCAAGATGGGGTGACTTGCGGGGCTCTGACCAGGTTCTGTTACCCAGAATCCTTTGCAAACCTCAAAAAGTGGCTATAAAAACAAGTTTTCCTCACATTTCGGTGACAGAAAGTTCTGGAATCTGAAAGGAGCCACAAATTTCCATCCACCCAGCGTCCCCCTAAGTCTCCCGATAAAAATGATACCTCACTTGTGTGGGTAGGCTTAGCGCCCGCGACAGGAAATACCCCAAAACACAACGTGGACACATCCCATTTTTTGACAGAAAACACAGCTGTTTTTTGCAAAGTGCCTGCCTGTACATTTTGGCCTCTAGCTCAGCCGGCACCTAGGGAAACTTACCAAACCTGTGCATTTTTGAAAACTAGAGACCTAGGGGAATCCAAGATGGGGTGACTTGCGGGGCTCTGACCAGGTTCTGTTACCTAGAATCCTTTGCAAACCTCAAAAAGTGGCAAAAAAAACAGGTTTTCCTCACATTTCGGTGACAGAAAGTTCTGGAATCTGAGAGGAGCCACAAATTTCCTTCCACCCAGCATCCCCCCAAGTCTCCCGATAAAAATGATACCTCACTTGTGTGGGTAGGCCTAGCGCCCGCAACAGGAAATGCCCCAAAACGCAACGTGGACACATCAAATTTTTGGAAAGAAAACAGAGGTGTTTTTTGCAAAGTGCCTACCTGTAGATTTTGGCCTCTAGCTCAGCCGGCACCTAGGGAAACCTACCAAACCTGTGCATTTTAGAAAACTAGAGACCAAGGGGAATCCAGGATGGGGTGACTTGAGGGGCTCTGACCAGGTTCTGTTACCCAGAATCCTTTGCCAACCTCAAAAAGTGGCTAAAAAAACAAGTTTTCCTCACATTTCGGTGACAGAAAGTTCTGGATTCTGAGAGGAGCCACAAATTTCCTTCGACCCAGCGTCCCCCCAAGTCTCCCGATAAAAATGATACCTCACTTGTGTGGGTAGGTCTAGCGCCCGCGACAGGAAATGCCCCAAAACGCAACGTGGACACATCAAATATTTTGAAAGAAAACAAAGGTGTTTTTTGCAAAGTGCCTACCTGTAGATTTTGGCCTCTAGCTCAGCCGGCACCTGCGGAAACCTACCAAACCTGTGCATTTTTTAAAACTAGAGACCTAGGGTAATCTAAGATGGGGTGACATGCGGGGCTCTGACTAGGTTCTGTTACCCAGAATCCTTTGCAAACCTCAAAAAGTGGCTATAAAATCCAGTTTTCCTCACATTTCGGTGACAGAAAGTTCTGGAATCTGAAAGGAGCCACAAATTTCCATCCACCCAGCGTCCCCCTAAGTCTCCCGATAAAAATGATACCTCACTTGTGTGGGTAGGCCTAGCGCCCGCGGCAGGAAATGCTCCAAAACACAACATGGACACATCCCTTTTTTTGACAGAAAACACAGCTGTTTTTTGTAAAAGTGCCTGCCTGTACATTTTGGCCTCTAGCTCAGCCGGCACCTAGGGAAACCTACCAAACCTGTGCATTTCTGAAAACTAGAGACCAAGGGGAATCCAAGATGGGGTGACTTGCGGGGCTCTGACCAGGTTCTGTTACCCAGAATCCTTTGCAAACCTCAAAAAGTGGCTATAAAAACAAGTTTTCCTCACATTTCGGTGACAGAAAGTTCTGGAATCTGAAAGGAGCCACAAATTTCCTTCCACCCAGCGTCCCCCCAAGTCTCCCGATAACAATGATACCTCACTTGTGTGGGTAGGCCTAGCGCCCGCGACAGGAAATGCCCCAAAACACAACGTGGACACATCCCATTTTTTGACAGAAAACACAGCTGTTTTTTGCAAAGTGCCTGCCTGTACATTTTGGCCTCTAGCTCAGCCGGCACCTAGGGAAACCTACCAAACCTGTGCATTTCTGAAAACTAGAGACCAAGGGGAATCCAAGATGGGGTGACTTGCGGGGCTCTGACCAGGTTCTGTTACCCAGAATCCTTTGCAAACCTCAAAAAGTGGCTAAAAAAACACGTTTTCCTCACATTTCGGTGACAGAAAGTTCTGGATTCTGAGAGGAGCCACAAATTTCCTTCCACCCAGTGTCCCCCCAAGTCTCCCGATAAAAATGATACCTCACTTGTGTGGGTAGGTCTAGCGCCCGCGACAGGAAATGCCCCAAAACGCAACGTGGACACATCAAATATTTTGAAAGAAAACAGAGGTGTTTTTTGCAAAGTGCCTACCTGTAGATTTTGGCCTCTAGCTCAGCCGGCACCTGCGGAAACCTACCAAACCTGTGCATTTTTTAAAACTAGAGACCTAGGGTAATCCAAGATGGGGTGACTTGCGGGGCTCTGACCAGGTTCTGTTACCCAGAATCCTTTGCAAACCTCAAAAAGTGGCTATAAAAACAAGTTTTCCTCACATTTCGGTGACAGAAAGTTCTGGAATCTGAAAGGAGCCACAAATTTCCATCCACGCAGCGTCCCCCTAAGTCTCCCGATAAAAATGATACCTCACTTGTGTGGGTAGGCTTAGCGCCCGCGACAGGAAATGCCCCAAAACACAACGTGGACACATCCCATTAATTGACAGAAAACACAGCTGTTTTTTGCAAAGTGCCTGCCTGTACATTTTGGCCTCTAGCTCAGCCGGCACCTAGGGAAACTTACCAAACCTGTGCATTTTTGAAAACTAGAGACCTAGGGGAATCCAAGATGGGGTGACTTGCGGGGCTCTGACCAGGTTCTGTTACCTAGAATCCTTTGCAAACCTCAAAAAGTGGCAAAAAAAACAGGTTTTCCTCACATTTCGGTGACAGAAAGTTCTGGAATCTGAGAGGAGCCACAAATTTCCTTCCACTCAGCATCCCCCCAAGTCTCCCGATAAAAATGATACCTCACTTGTGTGGGTAGGCCTAGCGCCCGCAACAGGAAATGCCCCAAAACGCAACGTGGACACATCAAATTTTTGGAAAGAAAACAGAGGTGTTTTTTGCAAAGTGCCTACCTGTAGATTTTGGCCTCTAGCTCAGCCGGCACCTAGGGAAACCTACCAAACCTGTGCATTTTAGAAAACTAGAGACCAAGGGGAATCCAGGATGGGGTGACTTGAGGGGCTCTGACCAGGTTCTGTTACCCAGAATCCTTTGCAAACCTCAAAAAGTGGCTAAAAAAACAAGTTTTCCTCACATTTCGGTGACAGAAAGTTCTGGATTCTGAGAGGAGCCACAAATTTCCTTCCACCCAGCGTCCCCCCAAGTCTCCCGATAAAAATGATACCTCACTTGTGTGGGTAGGTCTAGCGCCCGCGACAGGAAATGCCCCAAAACGCAACGTGGACACATCAAATATTTTGAAAGAAAACAAAGGTGTTTTTTGCAAAGTGCCTACCTGTAGATTTTGGCCTCTAGCTCAGCCGGCACCTGCGGAAACCTACCAAACCTGTGCATTTTTTAAAACTAGAGACCTAGGGTAATCTAAGATGGGGTGACATGCGGGGCTCTGACCAGGTTCTGTTACCCAGAATCCTTTGCAAACCTCAAAAAGTGGCTATAAAATCCAGTTTTCCTCACATTTCGGTGACAGAAAGTACTGGAATCTGAAAGGAGCCACAAATTTCCATCCACCCAGCGTCCCCCTAAGTCTCCCGATAAAAATGATACCTCACTTGTGTGGGTAGGCTTAGCGCCCGCGGCAGGAAATGCTCCAAAACACAACATGGACACATCCCATTTTTTGACAGAAAACACAGCTGTTTTTTGTAAAAGTGCCTGCCTGTACATTTTGGCCTCTAGCTCAGCCGGCACCTAGGGAAACCTACCAAACCTGTGCATTTCTGAAAACTAGAGACCAAGGGGAATCCAAGATGGGGTGACTTGCGGGGCTCTGACCAGGTTCTGTTACCCAGAATCCTTTGCAAACCTCAAAAAGTGGCTGTAAAAACAAGTTTTCCTCACATTTCGGTGACAGAAAGTTCTGGAATCTGAAAGGAGCCACAAATTTCCTTCCACCCAGCGTCCCCCCAAGTCTCCCGATAACAATGATACCTCACTTGTGTGGGTAGGCCTAGCGCCCGCGACAGGAAATGCCCCAAAACACAACGTGGACACATCCCATTTTTTGACAGAAAACACAGCTGTTTTTTGCAAAGTGCCTGCCTGTACATTTTGGCCTCTAGCTCAGCCGGCACCTAGGGAAACCTACCAAACCTGTGCATTTCTGAAAACTAGAGACCAAGGGGAATCAAAGATGGGGTGACTTGCGGGGCTCTGACCAGGTTCTGTTACCCAGAATCCTTTGCAAACCTCAAAAAGTGGCAAAAAAAACAGGTTTTCCTCACATTTCGGTGACAGAAAGTTCTGGAATCTGAGAGGAGCCACAAATTTCCTTCCACCCAGCATCCCCCCAAGTCTCCCGATAAAAATGATACCTCACTTGTGTGGGTAGGCATAGCGCCCGCGACAGGAAATGCCCCAAAACGCAACGTGGACACATCAAATTTTTGGAAAGAAAACAGAGGTGTTTTTTGCAAAGTGCCTACCTGTAGATTTTGGCCTCTAGCTCAGCCGGCACCTAGGGAAACCTACCAAACCTGTGCATTTTTGAAAACTAGAGACCTAGGGTAATCCAAGATGGGGTGACTTCGGGGCTCTGACCAGGTTCTGTTACCCAGAATCCTTTGCAAACCTAAAAAAGTGGCTAAAAAAACAAGTTTTCCTCACATTTCGGTGACAGAAAGTTCTGGATTCTGAGAGGAGCCACAAATTTCCTTCCACCCAGCGTCCCCCCAAGTCTCCCGATAAAAATGATACCTCACTTGTGTGGGTAGGTCTAGCGCCCGCGACAGGAAATGCCCCAAAACGCAACGTGGACACATCAAATATTTTGAAAGAAAACAAAGGTGTTTTTTGCAAAGTGCCTACCTGTAGATTTTGGCCTCTAGCTCAGCCGGCACCTGCGGAAACCTACCAAACCTGTGCATTTTTTAAAACTAGAGACCTAGGGTAATCTAAGATGGGGTGACATGCGGGGCTCTGACCAGGTTCTGTTACCCAGAATCCTTTGCAAACCTCAAAAAGTGGCTATAAAATCCAGTTTTCCTCACATTTCGGTGACAGAAAGTTCTGGAATCTGAAAGGAGCCACAAATTTCCATCCACCCAGCGTCCCCCTAAGTCTCCCGATAAAAATGATACCTCACTTGTGTGGGTAGGCCTAGCGCCCGCGGCAGGAAATGCTCCAAAACACAACATGGACACATCCCTTTTTTTGACAGAAAACACAGCTGTTTTTTGTAAAAGTGCCTGCCTGTACATTTTGGCCTCTAGCTCAGCCGGCACCTAGGGAAACCTACCAAACCTGTGCATTTCTGAAAACTAGAGACCAAAGGGAATCCAAGATGGGGTGACTTGCGGGGCTCTGACCAGGTTCTGTTACCCAGAATCCTTTGCAAACCTCAAAAAGTGGCTATAAAAACAAGTTTTCCTCACATTTCGGTGACAGAAAGTTCTGGAATCTGAAAGGAGCCACAAATTTCCTTCCACCCAGCGTCCCCCCAAGTCTCCCGATAACAATGATACCTCACTTGTGTGTGTAGGCCTAGTGCCCGCGACAGGAAATGCCCCAAAACACAACGTGGACACATCCCATTTTTTGACAGAAAACACAGCTGTTTTTTGCAAAGTGCCTGCCTGTACATTTTGGCCTCTAGCTCAGCCGGCACCTAGGGAAACCTACCAAACCTGTGCATTTCTGAAAACTAGAGACCAAGGGGAATCCAAGATGGGGTGACTTGCGGGGCTCTGACCAGGTTCTGTTACCCAGAATCCTTTGCAAACCTCAAAAAGTGGCTAAAAAAACACGTTTTCCTCACATTTCGGTGACAGAAAGTTCTGGATTCTGAGAGGAGCCACAAATTTCCTTCCACCCAGTGTCCCCCCAAGTCTCCCGATAAAAATGATACCTCACTTGTGTGGGTAGGTCTAGCGCCCGCGACAGGAAATGCCCCAAAACGCAACGTGGACACATCAAATATTTTGAAAGAAAACAGAGGTGTTTTTTGCAAAGTGCCTACCTGTAGATTTTGGCCTCTAGCTCAGCCGGCACCTGCGGAAACCTACCAAACCTGTGCATTTTTTAAAACTAGAGACCTAGGGTAATCCAAGATGGGGTGACTTGCGGGGCTCTGACCAGGTTCTGTTACCCAGAATCCTTTGCAAACCTCAAAAAGTGGCTATAAAAACAAGTTTTCCTCACATTTCGGTGACAGAAAGTTCTGGAATCTGAAAGGAGCCACAAATTTCCATCCACCCAGCGTCCCCCTAAGTCTCCCGATAAAAATGATACCTCACTTGTGTGGGTAGGCTTAGCGCCCGCGACAGGAAATGCCCCAAAACACAACGTGGACACATCCCATTAATTGACAGAAAACACAGCTGTTTTTTGCAAAGTGCCTGCCTGTACATTTTGGCCTCTAGCTCAGCCGGCACCTAGGGAAACTTACCAAACCTGTGCATTTTTGAAAACTAGAGACCTAGGGGAATCCAAGATGGGGTGACTTGCGGGGCTCTGACCAGGTTCTGTTACCTAGAATCCTTTGCAAACCTCAAAAAGTGGCAAAAAAAACAGGTTTTCCTCACATTTCGGTGACAGAAAGTTCTGGAATCTGAGAGGAGCCACAAATTTCCTTCCACTCAGCATCCCCCCAAGTCTCCCGATAAAAATGATACCTCACTTGTGTGGGTAGGCCTAGCGCCCGCAACAGGAAATGCCCCAAAACGCAACGTGGACACATCAAATTTTTGGAAAGAAAACAGAGGTGTTTTTTGCAAAGTGCCTACCTGTAGATTTAGGCCTCTAGCTCAGCCGGCACCTAGGGAAACCTACCAAACCTGTGCATTTTAGAAAACTAGAGACCAAGGGGAATCCAGGATGGGGTGACTTGAGGGGCTCTGACCAGGTTCTGTTACCCAGAATCCTTTGCAAACCTCAAAAAGTGGCTAAAAAAACAAGTTTTCCTCACATTTCGGTGACAGAAAGTTCTGGATTCTGAGAGGAGCCACAAATTTCCTTCCACCCAGCGTCCCCCCAAGTCTCCCGATAAAAATGATACCTCACTTGTGTGGGTAGGTCTAGCGCCCGCGACAGGAAATGCCCCAAAACGCAACGTGGACACATCAAATATTTTGAAAGAAAACAAAGGTGTTTTTTGCAAAGTGCCTACCTGTAGATTTTGGCCTCTAGCTCAGCCGGCACCTGCGGAAACCTACCAAACCTGTGCATTTTTTAAAACTAGAGACCTAGGGTAATCTAAGATGGGGTGACATGCGGGGCTCTGACCAGGTTCTGTTACCCAGAATCCTTTGCAAACCTCAAAAAGTGGCTATAAAATCCAGTTTTCCTCACATTTCGGTGACAGAAAGTACTGGAATCTGAAAGGAGCCACAAATTTCCATCCACCCAGCGTCCCCCTAAGTCTCCCGATAAAAATGATACCTCACTTGTGTGGGTAGGCTTAGCGCCCGCGGCAGGAAATGCTCCAAAACACAACATGGACACATCCCATTTTTTGACAGAAAACACAGCTGTTTTTTGTAAAAGTGCCTGCCTGTACATTTTGGCCTCTAGCTCAGCCGGCACCTAGGGAAACCTACCAAACCTGTGCATTTCTGAAAACTAGAGACCAAGGGGAATCCAAGATGGGGTGACTTGCGGGGCTCTGACCAGGTTCTGTTACCCAGAATCCTTTGCAAACCTCAAAAAGTGGCTATAAAAACAAGTTTTCCTCACATTTCGGTGACAGAAAGTTCTGGAATCTGAAAGGAGCCACAAATTTCCTTCCACCCAGCGTCCCCCCAAGTCTCCCGATAACAATGATACCTCACTTGTGTGGGTAGGCCTAGCGCCCGCGACAGGAAATGCCCCAAAACACAACGTGGACACATCCCATTTTTTGACAGAAAACACAGCTGTTTTTTGCAAAGTGCCTGCCTGTACATTTTGGCCTCTAGCTCAGCCGGCACCTAGGGAAACCTACCAAACCTGTGCATTTCTGAAAACTAGAGACCAAGGGGAATCAAAGATGGGGTGACTTGCGGGGCTCTGACCAGGTTCTGTTACCCAGAATCCTTTGCAAACCTCAAAAAGTGGCAAAAAAAACAGGTTTTCCTCACATTTCGGTGACAGAAAGTTCTGGAATCTGAGAGGAGCCACAAATTTCCTTCCACCCAGCATCCCCCCAAGTCTCCCGATAAAAATGATACCTCACTTGTGTGGGTAGGCCTAGCGCCCGCGACAGGAAATGCCCCAAAACGCAACGTGGACACATCAAATTTTTGGAAAGAAAGCAGAGGTGTTTTTTGCAAAGTGCCTACCTGTAGATTTTGGCCTCTAGCTCAGCCGGCACCTAGGGAAACCTACCAAACCTGTGCATTTTTGAAAACTAGAGACCTAGGGTAATCCAAGATGGGGTGACTTCGGGGCTCTGACCAGGTTCTGTTACCCAGAATCCTTTGCAAACCTCAAAAAGTGGCTAAAAAAACAAGTTTTCCTCACATTTCGGTGACAGAAAGTTCTGGATTCTGAGAGGAGCCACAAATTTCCTTCCACCCAGTGTCCCCCCAAGTCTCCCGATAAAAATGATACCTCACTTGTGTGGGTAGGTCTAGCGCCCGCGACAGGAAATGCCCCAAAACGCAACGTGGACACATCAAATATTTTGAAAGAAAACAGAGGTGTTTTTTGCAAAGTGCCTACCTGTAGATTTTGGCCTCTAGCTCAGCCGGCACCTGCGGAAACCTACCAAACCTGTGCATTTTTTAAAACTAGAGACCTAGGGTAATCCAAGATGGGGTGACTTGCGGGGCTCTGACCAGGTTCTGTTACCCAGAATCCTTTGCAAACCTCAAAAAGTGGCTAAAAAAACACGTTTTCCTCACATTTCGGTGACAGAAAGTTCTGGATTCTGAGAGGAGCCACAAATTTCCTTCCACCCAGTGTCCCCCCAAGTCTCCCGATAAAAATGATACCTCACTTGTGTGGGTAGGTCTAGCGCCCGCGACAGGAAATGCCCCAAAACGCAACGTGGACACATCAAATATTTTGAAAGAAAACAGAGGTGTTTTTTGCAAAGTGCCTACCTGTAGATTTTGGCCTCTAGCTCAGCCGGCACCTGCGGAAACCTACCAAACCTGTGCATTTTTTAAAACTAGAGACCTAGGGTAATCCAAGATGGGGTGACTTGCGGGGCTCTGACCAGGTTCTGTTACCCAGAATCCTTTGCAAACCTCAAAAAGTGGCTATAAAAACAAGTTTTCCTCACATTTCGGTGACAGAAAGTTCTGGAATCTGAAAGGAGCCACAAATTTCCATCCACCCAGCGTCCCCCTAAGTCTCCCGATAAAAATGATACCTCACTTGTGTGGGTAGGCTTAGCGCCCGCGACAGGAAATGCCCCAAAACACAACGTGGACACATCCCATTTTTTGACAGAAAACACAGCTGTTTTTTGCAAAGTGCCTGCCTGTACATTTTGGCCTCTAGCTCAGCCGGCACCTAGGGAAACTTACCAAACCTGTGCATTTTTGAAAACTAGAGACCTAGGGGAATCCAAGATGGGGTGACTTGCGGGGCTCTGACCAGGTTCTGTTACCTAGAATCCTTTGCAAACCTCAAAAAGTGGCAAAAAAAACAGGTTTTCCTCACATTTCGGTGACAGAAAGTTCTGGAATCTGAGAGGAGCCACAAATTTCCTTCCACTCAGCATCCCCCCAAGTCTCCCGATAAAAATGATACCTCACTTGTGTGGGTAGGCCTAGCGCCCGCAACAGGAAATGCCCCAAAACGCAACGTGGACACATCAAATTTTTGGAAAGAAAACAGAGGTGTTTTTTGCAAAGTGCCTACCTGTAGATTTTGGCCTCTAGCTCAGCCGGCACCTAGGGAAACCTACCAAACCTGTGCATTTTAGAAAACTAGAGACCAAGGGGAATCCAGGATGGGGTGACTTGAGGGGCTCTGACCAGGGTCTGTTACCCAGAATCCTTTGCAAACCTCAAAAAGTGGCTAAAAAAACAAGTTTTCCTCACATTTCGGTGACAGAAAGTTCTGGATTCTGAGAGGAGCCACAAATTTCCTTCCACCCAGCGTCCCCCCAAGTCTCCCGATAAAAATGATACCTCACTTGTGTGGGTAGGTCTAGCGCCCGCGACAGGAAATGCCCCAAAACGCAACGTGGACACATCAAATATTTTGAAAGAAAACAAAGGTGTTTTTTGCAAAGTGCCTACCTGTAGATTTTGGCCTCTAGCTCAGCCGGCACCTGCGGAAACCTACCAAACCTGTGCATTTTTTAAAACTAGAGACCTAGGGTAATCTAAGATGGGGTGACATGCGGGGCTCTGACCAGGTTCTGTTACCCAGAATCCTTTGCAAACCTCAAAAAGTGGCTATAAAATCCAGTTTTCCTCACATTTCGGTGACAGAAAGTACTGGAATCTGAAAGGAGCCACAAATTTCCATCCACCCAGCGTCCCCCTAAGTCTCCCGATAAAAATGATACCTCACTTGTGTGGGTAGGCCTAGCGCCCGCGGCAGGAAATGCTCCAAAACACAACATGGACACATCCCATTTTTTGACAGAAAACACAGCTGTTTTTTGTAAAAGTGCCTGCCTGTACATTTTGGCCTCTAGCTCAGCCGGCACCTAGGGAAACCTACCAAACCTGTGCATTTCTGAAAACTAGAGACCAAGGGGAATCCAAGATGGGGTGACTTGCGGGGCTCTGACCAGGTTCTGTTACCCAGAATCCTTTGCAAACCTCAAAAAGTGGCTATAAAAACAAGTTTTCCTCACATTTCGGTGACAGAAAGTTCTGGAATCTGAAAGGAGCCACAAATTTCCTTCCACCCAGCGTCCCCCCAAGTCTCCCGATAACAATGATACCTCACTTGTGTGGGTAGGCCTAGCGCCCGCGACAGGAAATGCCCCAAAACACAACGTGGACACATCCCATTTTTTGACAGAAAACACAGCTGTTTTTTGCAAAGTGCCTGCCTGTACATTTTGGCCTCTAGCTCAGCCGGCACCTAGGGAAACCTACCAAACCTGTGCATTTCTGAAAACTAGAGACCAAGGGGAATCAAAGATGGGGTGACTTGCGGGGCTCTGACCAGGTTCTGTTACCCAGAATCCTTTGCAAACCTCAAAAAGTGGCAAAAAAAACAGGTTTTCCTCACATTTCGGTGACAGAAAGTTCTGGAATCTGAGAGGAGCCACAAATTTCCTTCCACCCAGCATCCCCCCAAGTCTCCCGATAAAAATGATACCTCACTTGTGTGGGTAGGCCTAGCGCCCGCGACAGGAAATGCCCCAAAACGCAACGTGGACACATCAAATTTTTGGAAAGAAAACAGAGGTGTTTTTTGCAAAGTGCCTACCTGTAGATTTTGGCCTCTAGCTCAGCCGGCACCTAGGGAAACCTACCAAACCTGTGCATTTTTGAAAACTAGAGACCTAGGGTAATCCAAGATGGGGTGACTTCGGGGCTCTGACCAGGTTCTGTTACCCAGAATCCTTTGCAAACCTCAAAAAGTGGCTAAAAAAACAAGTTTTCCTCACATTTCGGTGACAGAAAGTTCTGGATTCTGAGAGGAGCCACAAATTCCCTTCCACCCAGTGTCCCCCCAAGTCTCCCGATAAAAATGATACCTCACTTGTGTGGGTAGGTCTAGCGCCCGCGACAGGAAATGCCCCAAAACGCAACGTGGACACATCAAATATTTTGAAAGAAAACAGAGGTGTTTTTTGCAAAGTGCCTACCTGTAGATTTTGGCCTCTAGCTCAGCCGGCACCTGCGGAAACCTACCAAACCTGTGCATTGTTTAAAACTAGAGACCTGGGGTAATCCAAGATGGGGTGACTTGCGGGGCTCTGACCAGGTTCTGTTACCCAGAATCCTTTGCAAACCTCAAAAAGTGGCTAAAAAAACAAGTTTTCCTCACATTTCGGTGACAGAAAGTTCTGGATTCTGAGAGGAGCCACAAATTTCCTTCCACCCAGTGTCCCCCCAAGTCTCCCGATAAAAATGATACCTCACTTGTGTGGGTAGGTCTAGCGCCCGCGACAGGAAATGCCCCAAAACGCAACGTGGACACATCAAATATTTTGAAAGAAAACAGAGGTGTTTTTTGCAAAGTGCCTACCTGTAGATTTTGGCCTCTAGCTCAGCCGGCACCTGCGGAAACCTACCAAACCTGTGCATTTTTTAAAACTAGAGACCTAGGGTAATCCAAAATGGGGTGACTTGCGGGGCTCTGACCAGGTTCTGTTACCCAGAATCCTTTGCAAACCTCAAAAAGTGGCTATAAAAACAAGTTTTCCTCACATTTCGGTGACAGAAAGTTCTGGAATCTGAAAGGAGCCACAAATTTCCATCCACCCAGCGTCCCCCTAAGTCTCCCGATAAAAATGATACCTCACTTGTGTGGGTAGGCTTAGCGTCCGCGACAGGAAATGCCCCAAAACACAACGTGGACACATCCCATTTTTTGACAGAAAACACAGCTGTTTTTTGCAAAGTGCCTGCCTGTACATTTTGGCCTCTAGCTCAGCCGGCACCTAGGGAAACTTACCAAACCTGTGCATTTTTTAAAACTAGAGACCTAGGGGAATCCAAGATGGGGTGACTTGCGGGGCTCTGACCAGGTTCTGTTACCTAGAATCCTTTGCAAACCTCAAAAAGTGGCAAAAAAAACAGGTTTTCCTCACATTTCGGTGACAGAAAGTTCTGGAATCTGAGAGGAGCCACAAATTTCCTTCCACTCAGCATCCCCCCAAGTCTCCCGATAAAAATGATACCTCACTTGTGTGGGTAGGCCTAGCGCCCGCAACAGGAAATGCCCCAAAACGCAACGTGGACACATCAAATTTTTGGAAAGAAAACAGAGGTGTTTTTTGCAAAGTGCCTACCTGTAGATTTTGGCCTCTAGCTCAGCCGGCACCTAGGGAAACCTACCAAACCTGTGCATTTTAGAAAACTAGAGACCAAGGGGAATCCAGGATGGGGTGACTTGAGGGGCTCTGACCAGGTTCTGTTACCCAGAATCCTTTGCAAACCTCAAAAAGTGGCTAAAAAAACAAGTTTTCCTCACATTTCGGTGACAGAAAGTTCTGGATTCTGAGAGGAGCCACAAATTTCCTTCCACCCAGCGTCCCCCCAAGTCTCCCGATAAAAATGATACCTCACTTGTGTGGGTAGGTCTAGCGCCCGCGACAGGAAATGCACCAAAACGCAACGTGGACACATCAAATATTTTGAAAGAAAACAAAGGTGTTTTTTGCAAAGTGCCTACCTGTAGATTTTGGCTTCTAGCTCAGCCGGCACCTGCGGAAACCTACCAAACCTGTGCATTTTTTAAAACTAGAGACCTAGGGTAATCTAAGATGGGGTGACATGCGGGGCTCTGACCAGGTTCTGTTACCCAGAATCCTTTGCAAACCTCAAAAAGTGGCTATAAAATCCAGTTTTCCACACATTTCGGTGACAGAAAGTTCTGGAATCTGAAAGGAGCCACAAATTTCCATCCACCCAGCGTCCCCCTAAGTCTCCGGATAAAAATGATACCTCACTTGTGTGGGTAGGCCTAGCGCCCGCGGCAGGAAATGCTCCAAAACACAACATGGACACATCCCTTTTTTTGACAGAAAACACAGCTGTTTTTTGTAAAAGTGCCTGCCTGTACATTTTGGCCTCTAGCTCAGCCGGCACCTAGGGAAACCTACCAAACCTGTGCATTTCTGAAAACTAGAGACCAAGGGGAATCCAAGATGGGGTGACTTGCGGGGCTCTGACCAGGTTCTGTTACCCAGAATCCTTTGCAAACCTCAAAAAGTGGCTATAAAAACAAGTTTTCCTCACATTTCGGTGACAGAAAGTTCTGGAATCTTAAAGGAGCCACAAATTTCCTTCCACCCAGCGTCCCCCCAAGTCTCCCGATAACAATGATACCTCACTTGTGTGGGTAGGCCTAGCGCCCGCGAAAGGAAATGCCCCAAAACACAACGTGGACACATCCCATTTTTTGACAGAAAACACAGCTGTTTTTTGCAAAGTGCCTGCCTGTACATTTTGGCCTCTAGCTCAGCCGGCACCTAGGGAAACCTACCAAACCTGTGCATTTCTGAAAACTAGAGACCAAGGGGAATCCAAGATGGGGTGACTTGCGGGGCTCTGACCAGGTTCTGTTACCCAGAATCCTTTGCAAACCTCAAAAAGTGGCTAAAAAAACACATTTTCCTCACATTTCGGTGACAGAAAGTTCTGGATTCTGAGAGGAGCCACAAATTTCCTTCCACCCAGTGTCCCCCCAAGTCTCCCGATAAAAATGATACCTCACTTGTGTGGGTAGGTCTAGCGCCCGCGACAGGAAATGCCCCAAAACGCAACGTGGACACATCAAATATTTTGAAAGAAAACAGAGGTGTTTTTTGCAAAGTGCCTACCTGTAGATTTTGGCCTCTAGCTCAGCCGGCACCTGCGGAAACCTACCAAACCTGTGCATTTTTTAAAACTAGAGACCTAGGGTAATCCAAGATGGGGTGACTTGCGGGGCTCTGACCAGGTTCTGTTACCCAGAATCCTTTGCAAACCTCAAAAAGTGGCTATAAAAACAAGTTTTCCTCACATTTCGGTGACAGAAAGTTCTGGAATCTGAAAGGAGCCACAAATTTCCATCCACCCAGCGTCCCCCTAAGTCTCCCGATAAAAATGATACCTCACTTGTGTGGGTAGGCTTAGCGCCCGCGACAGGAAATGCCCCAAAACACAACGTGGACACATCCCATTTTTTGACAGAAAACACAGCTGTTTTTTGCAAAGTGCCTGCCTGTACATTTTGGCCTCTAGCTCAGCCGGCACGTAGGGAAACTTACCAAACCTGTGCATTTTTGAAAACTAGAGACCTAGGGGAATCCAAGATGGGGTGACTTGCGGGGCTCTGACCAGGTTCTGTTACCTAGAATCCTTTGCAAACCTCAAAAAGTGGCAAAAAAAACAGGTTTTCCTCACATTTCGGTGACAGAAAGTTCTGGAATCTGAGAGGAGCCACAAATTTCCTTCCACTCAGCATCCCCCCAAGTCTCCCGATAAAAATGATACCTCACTTGTGTGGGTAGGCCTAGCGCCCGCAACAGGAAATGCCCCAAAACGCAACGTGGACACATCAAATTTTTGGAAAGAAAACAGAGGTGTTTTTTGCAAAGTGCCTACCTGTAGATTTTGGCCTCTAGCTCAGCCGGCACCTAGGGAAACCTACCAAACCTGTGCATTTTTGAAAACTAGAGACCAAGGGGAATCCAGGATGGGGTTACTTGAGGGGCTCTGACCAGGTTCTGTTACCCAGAATCCTTTGCAAACCTCAAAAAGTGGCTAAAAAAACAAGTTTTCCTCACATTTCGGTGACAGAAAGTTCTGGATTCTGAGAGGAGGCACAAATTTCCTTCCACCCAGCGTCCCCCCAAGTCTCCCGATAAAAATGATACCTCACTTGTGTGGGTAGGTCTAGCGCCCGCGACCGGAAATGCCCCAAAACGCAACGTGGACACATCAAATATTTTGAAAGAAAACAAAGGTGTTTTTTGCAAAGTGCCTACCTGTAGATTTTGGCCTCTAGCTCAGCCGGCACCTGCGGAAACCTACCAAACCTGTGCATTTTTTAAAACTAGAGACCTAGGGTAATCTAAGATGGGGTGACATGCGGGGCTCTGACCAGGTTCTGTTACCCAGAATCCTTTGCAAACCTCAAAAAGTGGCTATAAAATCCAGTTTTCCTCACATTTCGGTGACAGAAAGTACGGAATCTGAAAGGAGCCACAAATTTCCATCCACCCAGCGTCCCCCTAAGTCTCCCGATAAAAATGATACCTCACTTGTGTGGGTAGGCCTAGCGCCCGCGGCAGGAAATGCTCCAAAACACAACATGGACACATCCCATTTTTTGACAGAAAACACAGCTGTTTTTTGTAAAAGTGCCTGCCTGTACATTTTGGCCTCTAGCTCAGCCGGCACCTAGGGAAACCTACCAAACCTGTGCATTTCTGAAAACTAGAGACCAAGGGGAATCCAAGATGGGGTGACTTGCGGGGCTCTGACCAGGTTCTGTTACCCAGAATCCTTTGCAAACCTCAAAAAGTGGCTATAAAAACAAGTTTTCCTCACATTTCGGTGACAGAAAGTTCTGGAATCTGAAAGGAGCCACAAATTTCCTTCCACCCAGCGTCCCCCCAAGTCTCCCGATAACAATGATACCTCACTTGTGTGGGTAGGCCTAGCGCCCGCGACAGGAAATGCCCCAAAACACAACGTGGACACATCCCATTTTTTGACAGAAAACACAGCTGTTTTTTGCAAAGTGCCTGCCTGTACATTTTGGCCTCTAGCTCAGCCGGCACCTAGGGAAACCTACCAAACCTGTGCATTTCTGAAAACTAGAGACCAAGGGGAATCAAAGATGGGGTGACTTGCGGGGCTCTGACCAGGTTCTGTTACCCAGAATCCTTTGCAAACCTCAAAAAGTGGCAAAAAAAACAGGTTTTCCTCACATTTCGGTGACAGAAAGTTCTGGAATCTGAGAGGAGCCACAAATTTCCTTCCACCCAGCATCCCCCCAAGTCTCCCGATAAAAATGATACCTCACTTGTGTGGGTAGGCCTAGCGCCCGCGACAGGAAATGCCCCAAAACGCAACGTGGACACATCAAATTTTTGGAAAGAAAACAGAGGTGTTTTTTGCAAAGTGCCTACCTGTAGATTTTGGCCTCTAGCTCAGCCGGCACCTAGGGAAACCTACCAAACCTGTGCATTTTTGAAAACTAGAGACCTAGGGTAATCCAAGATGGGGTGACTTCGGGGCTCTGACCAGGTTCTGTTACCCAGAATCCTTTGCAAACCTCAAAAAGTGGCTAAAAAAACAAGTTTTCCTCACATTTCGGTGACAGAAAGTTCTGGATTCTGAGAGGAGCCACAAATTTCCTTCCACCCAGTGTCCCCCCAAGTCTCCCGATAAAAATGATACCTCACTTGTGTGGGTAGGTCTAGCGCCCGCAACAGGAAATGCCCCAAAACGCAACGTGGACACATCAAATATTTTGAAAGAAAACAGAGGTGTTTTTTGCAAAGTGCCTACCTGTAGATTTTGGCCTCTAGCTCAGCCGGCACCTGCGGAAACCTACCAAACCTGTGCATTTTTTAAAACTAGAGACCTAGGGTAATCCAAGATGGGGTGACTTGCGGGGCTCTGACCAGGTTCTGTTACCCAGAATCCTTTGCAAACCTCAAAAAGTGGCAAAAAAAACAGGTTTTCCTCACATTTTGGTGACAGAAAGTTCTGGAATCTGAGAGGAGCCACAAATTTCCTTCCACCCAGCATCCCCCCAAGTCTCCCGATAAAAATGATACCTCACTTGTGTGGGTAGGCCTAGCGCCCGCGACAGGAAATGCCCCAAAACGCAACGTGGACACATCAAATTTTTGGAAAGAAAGCAGAGGTGTTTTTTGCAAAGTGCCTACCTTTAGATTTTGGCCTCTAGCTCAGCCGGCACCTAGGGAAACCTACCAAATCTGTGCATTCTTGATAACTAGAGACCAGGGGAATCCAAGATGAGGTGACTTGCGGGGCTCTGACCAGGTTCTGTTACCCAGAATCCTTTGCAAACCTCAAAAAGTGGCAATAAAAACAAGTTTTCCTCACATTTCGGTGACAGAAATTTCTGGATTCTGAGAGGAGCCACAAATTTCCTTCCACCCAGCGTCCCCCCAAGTCTCCCGATAAAAATGATACCTCACTTGTGTGGGTAGGCCTAGCGCCCGCGACAGGAAATGCCCCAAAACGCAACGTGGACACATCAAATATTTTGAAAGAAAACAGAGGTGTTTTTTGCAAAGTGCCTACCTGTAGATTTTGGCCTCTAGCTCAGCCGGCACGTAGGGAAACCTACCAAACCTGTACATTATTGAAAACTAGAGACCTAGGGGAATCCAAGATGGGGTGACTTGCGGGGCTCTGACCAGGTTCTGTTACCCAGAATCCTTTGCAAACCTCAAAAAGTGGCAAAAAAATAGGTTTTCCTCACATTTCGGTGACAGAAAGTTCTGGAATCTGAGAGGAGCCACAAATTTCCTTCCACCCAGCGTCCCCCCAAGTCTCCCGATAAAAATGATACCTCACTTGTGTGGGTAGGCCTAGCGCCCGCGACAGGAAATGCCCCAAAACGCAACGTGGACACATCAAATATTTTGAAAGAAAACAGAGGTGTTTTTTGCAAAGTGCCTACCTGTAGATTTTGGCCTCTAGCTCAGCCGGCACCTGCGGAAACCTACCAAACCTGTGCATTTTTTAAAACTAGAGACCTAGGGTAATCCAAGATGGGGTGACTTGCGGGGCTCTGACCAGGTTCTGTTACCCAGAATCCTTTGCAAACCTCAAAAAGTGGCAAAAAAAACAAGTTTTCCTCACATTTCGGTGACAGAAATTTCTGGATTCTGAGAGGAGCCACAAATTTCCTTCCACCCAGCGTCCCCCCAAGTCTCCCGATAAAAATGATACCTCACTTGTGTGGGTAGGCCTAGCGCCCGCGACAGGAAATGCCCCAAAACGCAACGTGGACACATCAAATATTTTGAAAGAAAACAGAGGTGTTTTTTGCAAAGTGCCTACCTATAGATTTTGGCCTCTAGCTCAGCCGGCACGTAGGGAAACCTACCAAACCTGTGCATTTTTGAAAACTAGAGACCTAGGGGAATCCAAGATGGGGTGACTTGCGGGGCTCTGACCAGGTTCTGTTACCCAGAATCCTTTGCAAACCTCAAAAAGTGGCAAAAAAATAGGTTTTCCTCACATTTCGGTGACAGAAAGTTCTGGAATCTGAGAGGAGCCACAAATTTCCTTCCACCCAGCGTCCCCCCAAGTCTCCCGATAAAAATGATACCTCACTTGTGTGGGTAGGCCTAGCGCCTGCGAAAGGAAATGCCCCAAAACGCAACGTGGACACATCAAATTTTTGGAAAGAAAACAGAGGTGTTTTTTGCAAAGTGCCTACCTGTAGATTGTGGCCTCTAGCTCAGCCGGCACCTAGGGAAACCTACCAAACCTGTGCATTTTTGAAAACTAGAGACCTAGGGGAATCCAAGATGGGGTGACTTGCGGGGCTCTGACCAGGTTCTGTTACCCAGAATCCTTTGCAAACCTCAAAAAGTGGCTAAAAAAACAAGTTTTCCTCACATTTCGGTGACAGAAAGTTTTGGAATCTGAGAGGAGCCACAAATTTCCTTCCACCCAGCGTCCCCCCAAGTCTCCCGATAAAAATGATATCTCACTTGTGTGGGTAGGCCTAGCGCCCGTGACAGGAAATGCCCCAAAACGCAACGTGGACACATCAAATTTTTTGAAAGAAAACAGAGGTGTTTTTTGCAAAGTGCCTACCTGTAGATTTTGGCCTCTAGCTCAGCCGGCACCTGGGGAAACCTACCAAACCTGTGCATTTTTGAAAACTAGAGACCTAGGGGAATCGAAGATGGGGTGACTTGCGGGGCGCTGACCAGGTTCTGTTACCCAGAATCCTTTGCAAACCTCAAAAAGTGGCTAAAAAAACAAGTTTTCCTCACATTTCGGTGACAGAAAGTTCTGGAATCTGAGAGGAGCCACAAATTTCCTTCCACCCAGCGTCCCCCCAAGTCTCCCGATAAAAATGATATCTCACTTGTGTGGGTAGGCCTAGCGCCTGTGACAGGAAATGCCCCAAAACGCAACGTGGACACATCAAATATTTTGAAAGAAAACAGAGGTGTTTTTTGCCATGTGCCTACCTGTAGATTTTGGCCTCTAGCTCAGCCGGCACCTGGGGAAACCTACCAAACCTGTGCATTTTTGAAAACTAGAGACCTAGGGGAATCCAAGATGGGGTGACTTGCGGGGCTCTGACCAGGTTCTGTTACCCAGAATCCTTTGCAAACCTCAAAAAGTGGCAAAAAAATAGGTTTTCCTCACATTTCGGTGACAGAAAGTTCTGGAATCTGAGAGGAGCCACAAATTTCCTTCCACCCAGCGTCCCCCCAAGTCTCCCGATAAAAATGATACCTCACTTGTGTGGGTAGGCCTAGCGACCGCGACAGGAAATGCCCCAAAACGCAACGTGGACACATCAAATATTTTGAAAGAAAACAGAGGTGTTTTTTGCAAAGTGCCTACCTGTAGATTTTGGCCTCTAGCTCAGCCGGCACCTGCGGAAACCTACCAAACCTGTGCATTTTTTAAAACTAGAGACCTAGGGTAATCCAAGATGGGGTGACTTGCGGGGCTCTGACCAGGTTCTGTTACCCAGAATCCTTTGCAAACCTCAAAAAGTGGCAAAAAAAACAGGTTTTCCTCACATTTCGGTGACAGAAAGTTCTGGAATCTGAGAGGAGCCACAAATTTCCTTCCACCCAGCATCCCCCCAAGTCTCCCGATAAAAATGATACCTCACTTGTGTGGGTAGGCCTAGCGCCCGCAACAGGAAATGCCCCAAAACGCAACGTGGACACACCAAATTTTTGGAAAGAAAGCAGAGGTGTTTTTTGCAAAGTGCCTACCTTTAGATTTTGGCCTCTAGCTCAGCCGGCACCTAGGGAAACCTACCAAACCTGTGCATTCTTGATAACTAGAGACCAGGGGAATCCAAGATGAGGTGACTTGCGGGGCTCTGACCAGGTTCTGTTACCCAGAATCCTTTGCAAACCTCAAAAAGTGGCTATAAAAACAAGTTTTCCTCACATTTCGGTGACAGAAATTTCTGGATTCTGAGAGGAACCACAAATTTCCTTCCACCCAGCGTCCCCCCAAGTCTCCCGATAAAAATGATACCTCACTTGTGTGGGTAGGCCTAGCGCCCGCGACAGGAAATGCCCCAAAACGCAACGTGGACACATCAAATATTTTGAAAGAAAACAGAGGTGTTTTTTGCAAGGTGCCTACCTGTAGATTTTGGCCTCTAGCTCAGCCGGCACGTAGGGAAACCTACCAAACCTGTGCATTTTTGAAAACTAGAGACCTAGGGGAATCCAAGATGGGGTGACTTGCGGGGCTTTGACCAGGTTCTGTTACCCAGAATCCTTTGCAAACCTCAAAAAGTGGCAAAAAAATAGGTTTTCCTCACATTTCGGTGACAGAAAGTTCTGGAATCTGAGAGGAGCCACAAATTTCCTTCCACCCAGCGTCCCCCCAAGTCTCCTGATAAAAATGATACCTCACTTGTGTGGGTAGGCCTAGCGCCTGCGACAGGAAATGCCCCAAAACGCAACGTGGACACATCAAATTTTTGGAAAGAAAACAGAGGTGTTTTTTGCAAAGTGCCTACCTGTAGATTTTGGCCTCTAGCTCAGCCGGCACCTATGGAAACCTACCAAACCTGTGCATTTTTGAAAACTAGAGACCTAGGGGAATCCAAGATGGGGTGACTTGCGGGGCTCTGACCAGGTTCTGTTACCCAGAATCCTTTGCAAACCTCAAAAAGTGGCTAAAAAAACAAGTTTTCCTCACATTTCGGTGACAGAAAGTTTTGGAATCTGAGAGGAGCCACAAATTTCCTTCCACCCAGCGTCCCCCCAAGTCTCCCGATAAAAATGATATCTCACTTGTGTGGGTAGGCCTAGCGCCCGTGACAGGAAATGCCCCAAAACGCAACGTGGACACATCAAATTTTTTGAAAGAAAACAGGTGTTTTTTGCAAAGTGCCTACCTGTAGATTTTGGCCTCTAGCTCAGCCGGCACCTAGGGAAACCTACCAAACCTGTGCATTTTTGAAAACTAGAGACGTAGGGGAATCCAAGATGGGGTGACTTGCGGGGCTCTGACCAGGTTCTGTTACCCAGAATCCTTCGCAAACCTCAAAAAGTGGCTAAAAAAACAAGTTTTCCTCACATTTCGGTGACAGAAAGTTCTGGAATCTGAGAGGAGCCACAAATTTCCTTCCACCCAGCGTCCCCCCAAGTATCTCGATAAAAATGATATCTCACTTGTGTGGGTAGGCCTAGCGCCTGTGACAGGAAATGCCCCAAAACGCAACGTGGACACATCAAATATTTTGAAAGAAAACAGAGGTGTTTTTTGCCATGTGCCTACCTGTAGATTTTGGCCTCTAGCTCAGCCGGCACCTGGGGAAACCTACCAAACCTGTGCATTTTTGAAAACTAGAGACCTAGGGGAATCCAAGATGGGGTGACTTGCGGGGCTCTGACCAGGTTCTGTTACCCAGAATCCTTTGCAAACCTCAAAAAGTGGCTAAAAAAACAAGTTTTTCTCACATTTCGGTGACAGAAAGTTCTGGAATCTGAGAGGAGCCACAAATTTCCTTCCACCCAGCGTCCCCCCAAGTCTCCCGATAAAAATTATACCTCACTTGTGTGGGTAGGCCTAGCGCCCGCAACAGGAAATGCCCCAAAACGCAACGTGGACACACCAAATTTTTGGAAAGAAAGCAGAGGTGTTTTTTGCAAAGTGCCTACCTTTAGATTTTGGCCTCTAGCTCAGCCGGCACCTAGGGAAACCTACCAAACCTGTGCATTCTTGATAACTAGAGACCAGGGGAATCCAAGATGAGGTGACTTGCGGGGCTCTGACCAGGTTCTGTTACCCAGAATCCTTTGCAAACCTCAAAAAGTGGCTATAAAAACAAGTTTTCCTCACATTTCGGTGACAGAAATTTCTGGATTCTGAGAGGAACCACAAATTTCCTTCCACCCAGCGTCCCCCCAAGTCTCCCGATAAAAATGATACCTCACTTGTGTGGGTAGGCCTAGCGCCCGCGACAGGAAATGCCCCAAAACGCAACGTGGACACATCAAATATTTTGAAAGAAAACAGAGGTGTTTTTTGCAAAGTGCCTACCTGTAGATTTTGGCCTCTAGCTCAGCCGGCACGTAGGGAAACCTACCAAACCTGTGCATTTTTGAAAACTAGAGACCTAGGGGAATCCAAGATGGGGTGACTTGCGGGGCTCTGACCAGGTTCTGTTACCCAGAATCCTTTGCAAACCTCAAAAAGTGGCAAAAAAATAGGTTTTCCTCACATTTCGGTGACAGAAAGTTCTGGAATCTGAGAGGAGCCACAAATTTCCTTCCACCCAGCGTCCCCCCAAGTCTCCCGATAAAAATGATACCTCACTTGTGTGGGTAGGCCTAGCGCCTGCGACAGGAAATGCCCCAAAACGCAACGTGGACACATCAAATTTTTGGAAAGAAAACAGAGGTGTTTTTTGCAAAGTGCCTACCTGTAGATTTTGGCCTCTAGCTCAGCCGGCACCTAGGGAAACCTACCAAACCTGTGCATTTTTGAAAACTAGAGACCTAGGGGAATCCAAGATGGGGTGACTTGCGGGGCTCTGACCAGGTTCTGTTACCCAGAATCCTTTGCAAACCTCAAAAAGTGGCTAAAAAAACAAGTTTTCCTCACATTTCGGTGACAGAAAGTTTTGGAATCTGAGAGGAGCCACAAATTTCCTTCCACCCAGCGTCCCCCCAAGTCTCCCGATAAAAATGATATCTCACTTGTGTGGGTAGGCCTAGCGCCCGTGACAGGAAATGCCCCAAAACGCAACGTGGACACATCAAATTTTTTGAAAGAAAACAGGTGTTTTTTGCAAAGTGCCTACCTGTAGATTTTGGCCTCTAGCTCAGCCGGCACCTAGGGAAACCTACCAAACCTGTGCATTTTTGAAAACTAGAGACGTAGGGGAATCCAAGATGGGGTGACTTGCGGGGCTCTGACCAGGTTCTGTTACCCAGAATCCTTCGCAAACCTCAAAAAGTGGCTAAAAAAACAAGTTTTCCTCACATTTCGGTGACAGAAAGTTCTGGAATCTGAGAGGAGCCACAAATTTCCTTCCACCCAGCGTCCCCCCAAGTATCTCGATAAAAATGATATCTCACTTGTGTGGGTAGGCCTAGCGCCTGTGACAGGAAATGCCCCAAAACGCAACGTGGACACATCAAATATTTTGAAAGAAAACAGAGGTGTTTTTTGCCATGTGCCTACCTGTAGATTTTGGCCTCTAGCTCAGCCGGCACCTGGGGAAACCTACCAAACCTGTGCATTTTTGAAAACTAGAGACCTAGGGGAATCCAAGATGGGGTGACTTGCGGGGCTCTGACCAGGTTCTGTTACCCAGAATCCTTTGCAAACCTCAAAAAGTGGCTAAAAAAACAAGTTTTCCTCACATTTCGGTGACAGAAAGTTCTGGAATCTGAGAGGAGCCACAAATTTCCTTCCACCCAGCGTCCCCCCAAGTCTCCCGATAAAAATGATATCTCACTTGTGTGGGTAGGCCTAGCGCCTGTGACAGGAAATGCCCCAAAACGCAACGTGGACACATCAAATATTTTGAAAGAAAACAGAGGTGTTTTTTGCCATGTGCCTACCTGTAGATTTTGGCCTCTAGCTCAGCCGGCACCTGGGGAAACCTACCAAACCTGTACATTTTTGAAAACTAGAGACCTAGGGGAATCCAAGATGGGGTGACTTGCGGGGCTCTGACCAGGTTCTGTTACCCAGAATCCTTTGCAAACCTCAAAAAGTGGCTAAAAAAACAAGTTTTCCTCACATTTCGGTGACAGAAAGTTCTGGATTCTGAGAGGAGCCACAAATTTCCTTCCACCTAGCGTCCCCCCAAGTCTCCCGATAAAAATGATACCTCACTTGTGTGGGTAGGCCTAGCGCCCGCGACAGGAAATGCCCCAAAACGCAACGTGGACACATCAAATATTTTGAAAGAAAACAGAGGTGTTTTTTGCAAAGTGCCTACCTGTAGATTTTGGCTTCTAGCTCAGCCGGCACCTAGGGAAACCTACCAAACCTGTGCATTTTTGAAAACTAGAGACCTAGGGGAATCCAAGATGGGGTGACTTGCGGGGCTCTGACCAGGTTCTGTTACCCAGAATCCTTTGCAAACCTCAAAAAGTGGCTAAAAAAACAAGTTTTCCTCACATTTCGGTGACAGAAAGTTCTGGAATCTGAGAGGAGCCACAAATTTCCTTCCACCCAGCGTCCCCCCAAGTCTCCTGATAAAAATGATATCTCACTTGTGTGGGTAGGCCTAGCGCCCGTGACAGGAAATGCCCCAAAACGCAACATGGACACATCAAATATTTTGAAAGAAAACAGAGGTGTTTTTTGCCATGTGCCTACCTGTAGATTTTGGCCTCTAGCTCAGCCGGCACCTAGGGAAACCTACCAAACCTGTGCATTTTTGAAAACTAGAGACCTAGGGGAATCCAAGATGGGGTGACTTGCGGGGCTCTGACCAGGTTCTGTTACCCAGAATCCTTTGCAAACCTCAAAAAGTGGCTATAAAAACAAGTTTTCCTCACATTTCGGTGACAGAAAGTTCTGGAATCTGAAAGGAGCCACAAATTTCCTTCCACCCAGCGTCCCCCCAAGTCTCCCGATAAAAATGATACCTCACTTGTGTGGGTAGGCCTAGCGCCCGCGACAGGAAATGCCCCAAAACACAACGTGGACACATCCCATTCTTTGACAGAAAACACAGCTGTTTTTTGCAAAGTGCCTGCCTGTACATTTTGGCCTCTAGCTCAGCCGGCACCTAGGGAAACCTACCAAACCTGTGCATTTCTGAAAACTAGAGACCAAGGGGAATCCAAGATGGGTTGACTTGCGGGGCTCTGACCAGGTTCTGTTACCCAGAATCCTTTGCAAACCTCAAAAAGTGGCAAAAAAAACAGGTTTTCCTCACATTTCGGTGACAGAAAGTTCTGGATTCTGAGAGGAGCCACAAATTTCCTTCCACCCAGCGTCCCCCCAAGTCTCCCGATAAAAATGATACCTCACTTGTGTGGGTAGGTCTAGCGCCCGCGACAGGAAATGCCCCAAAACGCAACGTGGACACATCAAATATTTTGAAAGAAAACAAAGGTGTTTTTTGTAAAGTGCCTACCTGTAGATTTTGGCCTCTAGCTCAGCCGGCACCTGCGGAAACCTACCAAACCTGTGCATTTTTTAAAACTAGAGACCTAGGGTAATCTAAGATGGGGTGACTTGCGGGGCTCTGACCAGGTTCTGTTACCCAGAATCCTTTGCAAACCTCAAAAAGTGGCTATAAAATCCAGTTTTCCTCACATTTCGGTGACAGAAAGTTCTGGAATCTGAAAGGAGCCACAAATTTCCAACCACCCAGCGTCCCCCTAAGTCTCCCGATAAAAATGATACCTCACTTGTGTGGGTAGGCCTAGCGCCCACGGCAGGAAATGCTCCAAAACACAACATGGACACATCCCATTTTTTGACAGAAAACACAGCTGTTTTTTGTAAAAGTGCCTGCCTGTACATTTTGGCCTCTAGCTCAGCCGGCACCTAGGGAAACCTACCAAACCTGTGCATTTCTGAAAACTAGAGACCAAGGGGAATCCAAGATGGGGTGACTTGCGGGGCTCTGACCAGGTTCTGTTACCCAGAATCCTTTGCAAACCTCAAAAAGTGGCTATAAAAACAAGTTTTCCTCACATTTCGGTGACAGAAAGTTCTGGAATCTGAAAGGAGCCACAAATTTCCTTCCACCCAGCGTCCCCCCAAGTCTCCCGATAAAAATGATACCTCACTTGTGTGGGTAGGCCTAGCGCCCGCGACAGGAAATGCCCCAAAACACAACGTGGACACATCCCATTTTTTGACAGAAAACACAGCTGTTTTTTGCAAAGTGCCTGCCTGTACATTTTGGCCTCTAGCTCAGCCGGCACCTAGGGAAACCTACCAAACCTGTGCATTTCTGAAAACTAGAGACCAAGGGGAATCCAAGATGGGGTGACTTGCGGGGCTCTGACCAGGTTCTGTTACCCAGAATCCTTTGCAAACCTCAAAAAGTGGCAAAAAAAACAGGTTTTCCTCACATTTCGGTGACAGAAAGTTCTGTAATCTGAGAGGAGCCACAAATTTCCTTCCACCCAGCATCCCCCCAAGTCTCCCGATAAAAATGATACCTCACTTGTGTGGGTAGGCCTAGCGCCCGCGACAGGAAATGCCCCAAAACGCAACGTGGACACATCAAATTTTTGGAAAGAAAACAGAGGTGTTTTTTGCAAAGTGCCTACCTGTAGATTTTGGCCTCTAGCTCAGCCGGCACCTAGGGAAACCTACCAAACCTGTGCATTTTTGAAAACTAGAGACCTAGGGTAATCCAAGATGGGGTGACTTCGGGGCTCTGACCAGGTTCTGTTACCCAGAATCCTTTGCAAACCTCAAAAAGTGGCTAAAAAAACAAGTTTTCCTCACATTTCGGTGACAGAAAGTTCTGGATTCTGAGAGGAGCCACAAATTTCCTTCCACCCAGTGTCCCCCCAAGTCTCCCGATAAAAATGATACCTCACTTGTGTGGGTAGGTCTAGCGCCCGCGACAGGAAATGCCCCAAAACGCAACGTGGACACATCAAATATTTTGAAAGAAAACAGAGGTGTTTTTTGCAAAGTACCTACCTGTAGATTTTGGCCTCTAGCTCAGCCGGCACCTGCGGAAACCTACCAAACCTGTGCATTTTTTAAAACTAGAGACCTAGGGGAATCCAAGATGGGGTGACTTGCGGGGCTCTGACCAGGTTCTGTTACCCAGAATCCTTTGCAAACCTCAAAAAGTAGCAAAAAAAACAGGTTTTCCTCACATTTCGGTGACAGAAAGTTCTGGAATCTGAGAGGAGCCACAAATTTCCTTCCACCCAGCATCCCCCCAAGTCTCCCGATAAAAATGATACCTCACTTGTGTGGGTAGGCCTAGCGCCCGCAACAGGAAATGCCCCAAAACGCAACGTGGACACATCAAATTTTTGGAAAGAAAACAGAGGTGTTTTTTGCAAAGTGCCTACCTGTAGATTTTGGCCTCTAGCTCAGCCGGCACCTAGGGAATCCTACCAAACCTGTGCATTTTTGAAAACTAGAGACCAAGGGGAATTCAGGATGGGGTGACTTGAGGGGCTCTGACCAGGTTCTGTTACCCAGAATCCTTTGCAAACCTCAAAAAGTGGCTAAAAAAACAAGTTTTCCTCACATTTCGGTGACAGAAAGTTCTGGATTCTGAGAGGAGCCACAAATTTCCTTCCACCCAGCGTCCCCCCAAGTCTCCCGATAAAAATGATACCTCACTTGTGTGGGTAGGTCTAGCGCCCGCGACAGGAAATGCCCCAAAACGCAACGTGGACACATCAAATATTTTGAAAGAAAACAAAGGTGTTTTTTGCAAAGTGCCTACCTGTAGATTTTGGCCTCTAGCTCAGCCGGCACCTGCGGAAACCTACCAAACCTGTGCATTTTTTAAAACTAGAGACCTAGGGTAATCTAAGATGGGGTGACTTGCGGGGCTCTGACCAGGTTCTGTTACCCAGAATCCTTTGCAAACCTCAAAAAGTGGCTATAAAAACCAGTTTTCCTCACATTTCGGTGACAGAAAGTTCTGGAATCTGAAAGGAGCCACAAATTTCCATCCACCCAGCGTCCCCCTAAGTCTCCCGATAAAAATGATACCTCACTTGTGTGAGTAGGCCTAGCGCCCGCGACAGGAAATGCTCCAAAACACAACATGGACACATCCCATTTTTTGACAGAAAACACAGCTGTTTTTTGTAAAAGTGCCTGCCTGTACATTTTGGCCTCTAGCTCAGCCGGCACCTAGGGAAACCTACCAAACCTGTGCATTTTTGAAAACTAGAGACCTAGGGGAATCCAAGATGGGGTGACTTGCGGGGCTCTGACCA
>NW_027150148.1:0-79543 GCF_031143425.1 Pleurodeles waltl | reverse complement strand
AGAAGGCACTTGGAAAAAATTTCTACTTTTTTCATCCAAAAAGTGAAAAATTCCAAATTCAATATATTTCTTCCAAAAAGTCACAAAGTCCCATTCTGAATGGGGACTTAGAAAAAATTTCAACCTTTATTTTCAAAAAAGTGAAAACATCCAAATTTGACTTTCTTTTTCAAAGAAGTAACAAATTCCCATTCTGACAAGGGACTTGGAAGCTCTTTTGACTTTTCACAAAAGTTGAAATTTTTTCTAAGTCCCATCTCATTATGAGATTGGACTTGGAAAAATATTCAACTTTTGTCTAAGTTGACATGTGTGCCGCTTCCCATGTCAGAATGGGACATTTTGAGTTATTGGATGGAAAGATAAACTTTTTTGATCCAAAAAGTGAAAAAGTGCAAATTCATAGTTTTTTGTCAAAAAAGTGACAAAGTCCCATTCTGAGTGGGCACTTGGAAAAATTTCAACTTTTTTCATCCAAAAAGTGAAAAAATCCAAATGTCATCTTTTTTAGTCCCAAAAGTGAAAAAATCAAATTTCAATTTTTTTCTTCAAAAAAGTGAAAAAAATTACATTCTGAGTGGGCACTTGGAAAAAATTTCACCTTTTTTCACCAAAAAAGTGAAAAAAATCCAAATTTCATCTTTTTTAGTCCCAAAAGTGAAAAAATCAAATTTCTATTTTTTTCTTCAAAAAAGTGAAAAAAATTCCATTCTGAGTAGGCACTTGAAAAAAATTTCAACTTTTTTCATCCAAAAATTGAAAAAATCCAAATTTCATCTTTTTTAGTCCCAAAAGTGAACAAATCAAATTTCAATTTTTTTCTTCAAAAAAGTGAAAAAAAAAATCATTCTGAGTGGGCACTTGGAAAAAATTTCAACTTTTTTCACCCAAAAAGTGAAAAAATCCAAATTTCATCTTCTTTACTCCCAAAAGTGAAAAAATCACATTTCATTTTTTTTCTTCAAAAAAGTGAAAAAAAAATCCACTCTGAGTGGGCACTTGGAAAAAATTTCAACTTTTTTCATCCAAAAAGTGAAAAAAAACAAATATCATCTTTAATAGTCCCAAAAGTGAAAAAATCAAATTTCAATTTTTTTTCTTTAAAAAAGTGAAAAAAAGATCATTCTGAGTGGGCACTTGGAAAAAAATTCAACTTTTTTCATCAAACAAGTGAAAAAATCCAAATTTCATCTTTTTTACTCCCAAAAGTGAAAAAATCACATTTCAATTTTTTTCTTCAAAAAAGTGAATAAAAAAATCATTCTGAGTGGGCACTTGGAAGATATTTCAACTTTTTTCATCAAAAAGTGAAAAAAATCCAAATTTCATCTTTTTTAGTCCCAAAAGTGGAAAAATCAGATTTCAATTTTTTTCTTCAAAAAAGTGAAAAATACTCATTCTGAGTAGGCACTTGGAAAAAAATTTCTACTTTTTTCATCCAAAAAGTGAAAAATTCCAAATTCAATATATTTCTTCAAAAAAGTCACAAAGTCCCATTCTGAATGGGGACTTAGAAAAAATTTCAACCTTTATTTTCAAAAAAAGTGAAAACATCCAAATTTGACTTTCTTTTTCAAAGAAGTAACAAATTCCCATTCTGACAAGGGACTTGGAAGCTCTTTTGACTTTTCACAAAAGTTGAAATTTTTTCTAAGTCCCATCTCATTATGAGATTGGACTTAGAAAAATATTCAACTTTTGTCTAAGTTGACATGTGTGCCGCTTCCCATGTCAGAATGGGACATTTTGAGTTATTGGATGGAAAGATAAACTTTTTTGATCCAAAAAGTGAAAAAGTGCAAATTCATAGTTTTTTGTCAAAAAAGTGACAAAGTCCCATTCTGAGTGGGCACTTGGAAAAAATTTCAACTTTTTTTCACCAAAAAAGTGAAAAAAATCCAAATTTCATCTTTTTTAGTCCCAAAAGTGAAAAAATCAAATTTCAATTTTTTTCTTCAAAAAGTGAAAAAAATTCCATTCTGAGTAGGCACTTGGAAAAAAATTCAACTTTTTTCATCCAAAAAAGTGAAAAAATCCAAATTTCATCTTTTTTAGTCCCAAAAGTGAAAAAATCAAATTTCAATTTTTTTCTTCAAAAAAGTGAAAAAAAAATCATTCTGAGTGGGCACTTGGAAAAAATTTCTACTTTTTTCATCCAAAAAGTGAGAAAAAACAAATTTCATATTTTATAGTGCCAAAAGTGAAAAAATCAAATTTCATTTTTTTCTTCAAAAAAGTGAAAAAAAATTCATTCTGAGTGGTCACTCGGAAAAAATTTCAACTTTTTTTCACCAAAAAGTTAAAAAGTCCGGTTCTGAGTGGGCTCTTGGAAAAAATTTCTACTTTTTTCATCCAAAAAGTGAAAAAATCAAAATTCAATATATTTCTTCAAAAAAGTCACAAAGTCCCATTCTGAATGGGGACTTAGAAAACATTTCAACCTTTATTTTCCAAAAGTGAAAACATCCAAATTTGACTTTCTTTTCAAGAAGTAACAAATTCCCATTCTGACAAGGGACTTGGAAGCTCTTTTGACTTTTCACAAAAGTTGACATTTTTTCTAAGTCCCATCTCATTATGAGATGGGACTTAGAAAAATATTCAACTTTTGTCTAAGTTGACATGTGTGCCGATTCCCATGTCAGAATGGGACATTTTGACTTATTGGATGGAAAGATAAACTTTTTTGATCCAAAAAGTGAAAAAGTGCAAATTCATAGTTTTTGTCAAAAAAGTGACAAAGTCCCATTCTGAGTGGGCACTTGGAAAAAATTTCAACTTTTTTCATAAAAAAAGTTACAAAATCCAAATTTCATCTTTTTTAGTCCCAAAAGTGAAAAAATCAAATTTCATTTTTTTTCTTCAAAAAAGTGAAGAAAAAAAATCATTCTGAGTGGGCACTTGGAAAAAAATTCAACTTTTTTCATCCAAAAAGTGAAAAAAAAAACAAATTTCATCTTTTATAGTCCCAAAAGTGAAAAAATCACATTTCTATTTTTTTCTTCAAAAAAGTGAATAAAAAAATCATTCTGAGTGGGCACTTGGAAAATATTTCAACTTTTTTCATCAAAAAAGTGAAAACAATCCAAATTTCATCTTTTTAGTCCCAAAAGTGGAAAAATCAGATTTCAATTTTTTCTTCAAAAAAGTGAAAAAAATTCCATTCTGAGTAGGCACTTGGAAAAATGTCTACTTTTTTCATCCAAAAAGTGAAAAATTCCAAATTCAATATATTTCTTCAAAAAAGTCACAAAGTCCCATTCTGAAAGGGGACTTAGAAAAAATTTCAACCTTTATTTTCCAAAAAGTGAAAACATCCAAATTTGACTTTCTTTTCAAAGAAGTAACAAATTCCCATTCTGACAAGGGACTTGGAAGCTCTTTTGACTTTTCACAAAAGTTGACATTTGTTCTAAGTCCCATCTCATTATGAGATGGGACTTAGAAAAATATTCAACTTTTGTCTAAGTTGACATGTGTGCTGCTTCCCATGTCAGAATGGGACATTTTGAGTTATTGGATGGAAAGATAAACTTTTTTGATCCAAAAAGTGAAAAAGTGCAAATTTCATCTTTTTTAGTCCCAAAAGTGAAAAAATCAAATTTCAATTTTTTTCTTCAAAAAAGTGAAAAAAATTACATTCTGAGTGGGCACTTGGAAAAATTTCAACTTTTTTCATCCAAAAAGTGAAAAAATCCAAATTTCATCTTTTTTAGTCCCAAAAGTGAAAAATCAAATTTCTATTTTTTTCTTCAAAAAAGTGAAGAAAAAAAATTACATTCTGAGTGGGCAATTGGAAAAAATTTCAACTTTTTTCATCCAAAAATTGAAAAAATCCAAATTTCATCTTTTTTAGTCCCAAAAGTGAACAAATCAAATTTCAATTTTTTCTTCAAAAAAGTGAAAAAAAAATCATTCTGAGTGGGCACTTGGAAAAAAATTTCAACTTTTTTCACCCAAAAAGTGAAAAAATCCAAATTTCATCTTCTTTACTCCCAAAAGTGAAAAAATCACATTTCATTTTTTATCTTCAAAAAAGTGAAAAAAAAATCCACTCTGAGTGGGCACTTGGAAAAAATTTCAACTTTTTTCATCCAAAAAGTGAAAAAAAAAACAAATATCATCTTTAATAGTCCCAAAAGTGAAAAAATCAAATTTCAATTTTTTTCTTTAAAAAAGTGAAAAAAAGATCATTCTGAGTGGGCACTTGGAAAAAAATTCAACTTTTTTCACCAAACAAGTGAAAAAATCCAAATTTCATCTTTTTTACTCCAAAAAGTGAAAAAATCCAAATTTCATCTTTTTTTGTCCCAAAAGTGAAAAAATCAGATTTCAATTTTTTTCTTCAAAAAAGTGAAAAAAATTCCATTCTGAGTAGGCACTTGGAAAAAATTTCAACTTTTTTCATCCAAAAAGTGAAAAAAATCAAAATTTCATATTTTTTAGTCCTAAAAGTGAAAAAAATCACATTTCAATTTTTTCTTCAAAAAAGTGAAAAAAAATCCATTCTGAGTGGGCACTTGGAAAAAAAATGAACTTTTTTCATAAAAAAAGTGAAAAAAATCCAAATTTCATCTTTTTTAGTCCCAAAAGTGAAAAAATCAAATTTCAATTTTTTTCAACAAAAAAGTGACAAAGTCCGGTTCTGAGTGGGCACTTGGAAAAAATTTCAACTTTTTTCACCAAAAAAGTGAAAAAATCCAAATTTAATCTTTTTTAGTCCCAAAAGTGAAAAAATCAAATTTCATTTTTTTTCTTCAAAAAAGTGACAAAGTCCGGTTCTGAGTGGTCACTTAAAAAATATTTCAACTTTTTTCATCTAAAAAGTGAAAAAATCCAAATTTCATCTTTTTTAGTCCCAAAAGTGAAAAAATCACATTTCAATTTTTTCATTCAAAAAACTGACAAAGTCCCATTCTGAGTTGGCATTTAGAAAAACATGTCTACTTTTTTTCATCCAAAAAGTGAAAAAATCCAAATTCATACATTTCTTCAAAAAATTCGCAAAGTCCCATTCTGAATGGGGACTTAGAAAATTTTTTCAACCTTTATCGTCCAAAAAGAGAAAACATCCAAATTTAATTTTCTACTTCAAAGAAGTGACAAATTCCCATTCTGACAAGGGACGTGGAAGCTCTTTGACTTTTTACAAAAATTGAATTTTTTTCTAAGTCCCATCTCATTATGAGATGGGACTTAGAAAAATATTCAACTTTTGTCTAAGTTGAAATGTGTTCCGCTTCCATGTCAGAATGGGACATTTCGACTTATTGGATGGAAAGATAAACTTTTTTGATCCAAATAGTGAAAAAGTGCAAATTCATAGTTTTTGTCCAAAATGTGACAAAGTCCCATTCTGAGTAGGGATTTGAAAAAAGTTCACATTTTTGATCCAAAAGGTGAAAAAAATCCAAATTTCATCTTTTTTAGTCCCAAAAGTGAAAAAATCAAATTTACATTTTTTTCTTCAAAAAAGTGAAAAAAAATCCATTCTGAGTGGGTACTTGGAAACAATTTCAACTTTTTTCATCCAAAAGTGAAAAAATCCAAATTTCATCTTTTTTAGTCCCAAAAGTGAAAAAATCAGATTTAAATTTTTTTCTTCAAAAAAGTGAAAAAAATTCCATTCTGAGTAGGCACTTGGAAAAAATTTCAACTTTTTTCATCCAAAAAGTGAAAAAAATCAAAATTTCATATTTTTTAGTCCTAAAAGTGAAAAAAATCACATTTCAATTTTTTTCTTCAAAAAGTGAAAAAAAATCCATTCTGAGTGGGCACTTGGAAAAAATTGAACTTTTTTCATAAAAAAAGTGAAAAAATCCAAATTTCATCTTTTTTAGTCCCAAAAGTGAAAAAATCAAATTTCAATTTTTTTCAACAAAAAAGTGACAAAGTCCGGTTCTGAGTGGGCACTTGGAAAAAATTTCAACTTTTTTCACCAAAAAAGTGAAAAAATCCAAATTTAATCTTTTTTAGTCCCAAAAGTGAAAAAATCAAATTTCATTTTTTTTCTTTCAAAAAAAGTGACAAAGTCCCATTCTGAGTTGGCATTTAGAAAAACATGTCTACTTTTTTTCATCCAAAAGTGAAAAAATCCAAATTCATACATTTCTTCAAAAAATTCGCAAAGTCCCATTCTGAATGGGGACTTAGAAAATTTTTCAACCTTTATCGTCCAAAAAGAGAAAACATCCAAATTTAATTTTCTACTTCAAAGAAGTGACAAATTCCCATTCTGACAAGGGACGTGGAAGCTCTTTTGACTTTTTACAAAAATTGAATTTTTTTCTAAGTCCCATCTCATTATGAGATGGGACTTAGAAAAATATTCAACTTTTGTCTAAGTTGAAATGTGTTCCGCTTCCCATGTCAGAATGGGACATTTCGACTTATTGGATGGAAAGATAAACTTTTTTGATCCAAATAGTGAAAAAGTGCAAATTCATAGTTTTTGTCCAAAATGTGACAAAGTCCCATTCTGAGTAGGGATTTGAAAAAAGTTCACATTTTTGATCCAAAAGGTGAAAAAAATCCAAATTTCATCTTTTTTAGTCCCAAAAGTGAAAAAATCAAATTTACATTTTTTTCTTCAAAAAAGTGAAAAAAAATCCATTCTGAGTGGGTACTTGGAAAAAAATTTCAACTTTTTTCATCCAAAAAGTGAAAAAATCCAAATTTCATCTTTTTTAGTCCCAAAAGTGAAAAAATCAGATTTCAATTTTTTTCTTCAAAAAAGTGAAAAAAATTCCATTCTGAGTAGGCACTTGGAAAAAATTTCAACTTTTTCATCCAAAAAGTGAAAAAAATCAAATTTCATATTTTTTAGTCCTAAAAGTGAAAAAAATCACATTTCAATTTTTTTCTTCAAAAAGTGAAAAAAAATCCATTCTGAGTGGGCACTTGGAAAAAAATTGAACTTTTTTCATAAAAAAAGTGAAAAAATCCAAATTTCATCTTTTTTAGTCCCAAAAGTGAAAAAATCAAATTTCAATTTTTTTCAACAAAAAAGTGACAAAGTCCGGTTCTGAGTGGGCACTTGGAAAAAATTTCAGCTTTTTTCATGAAAAAGTGAAAAAATCCAAATTTAATCTTTTTTAGTCCGAAAAGTGAAAAAATCAAATTTCATTTTTTTTCTTCAAAAAAGTGACAAAGTCCGGTTCTGAGTGGTCACTTAAAAAATATTTCAACTTTTTTCATCTAAAAAGTGAAAAAATCCAAATTTAATCTTTTTTAGTCCCAAAAGTGAAAAAATCACATTTCAATTTTTTCTTTCAAAAAAGTGACAAAGTCCCATTCTGAGTTGGCATTTAGAAAAACATGTCTACTTTTTTTCATCCAAAAAGTGAAAAAATCCAAATTCATACATTTCTTCAAAAAATTCGCAAAGTCCCATTCTGAATGGGGACTTAGAAAATTTTTCAACCTTTATCGTCCAAAGAGAGAAAACATCCAAATTTAATTTTCTACTTCAAAGAAGTGACAAATTCCCATTCTGACAAGGGACGTGGAAGCTCTTTTGACTTTTTACAAAAATTGAATTTTTTTCTAAGTCCCATCTCATTATGAGATGGGACTTAGAAAAATATTCAACTTTTGTCTAAGTTGAAATGTGTTCCGCTTCCCATGTCAGAATGGGACATTTCGACTTATTGGATGGAAAGATAAACTTTTTTGATCCAAATAGTGAAAAAGTGCAAATTCATAGTTTTTGTCCAAAATGTGACAAAGTCCCATTCTGAGTGGGGATTTGAAAAAAGTTCACATTTTTCATCCAAAAGGTGAAAAAAATCCAAATTTCATCTTTTTTAGTCCCAAAAGTGAAAAAAACTAATTTCAATATTTTTCTTCAAAAAAGTGAAAAAAATTCCATTCTGAGTGGGCACTTGGAAAAAATTTCAACTTTTTTCACCAAAAAAGTTAAAAAATCCAAATTTCATCTTTTTTAGTCCCAAAAGTGAAAAAATCAGATTTCAATTTTATTCTTCAAAAAGTGAAAAAAAAATCCATTCTGAGAAGGCATTTGGAAAAAATTTCAACTTTTTTCATCCAAAAAGTGAAGAAATCCAAATTTCATGTTTTTTAGTCCCAAAAGTGAAAAAATCAAATTCCAAATTCAATATATTTCTTCAAAAAAGTAACAAAGTCCCATTCTGAATGGGGACTTAGAAAAAATGTCAACCTTTATTTTCCAAAAAGTGAAAACATCCAAATTTGACTTTCTTTTTCAAAGAAGTAACAAATTCCCATTCTGACAAGGGACTTGGAAGCTCTTTTGACTTTTCACAAAAGTTGAAATTTTTTCTAAGTCCCATCTCATTATGAGATGGGACTTAGAAAAATATTCAACTTTTGTCTAAGTTGACATGGGTGCCGCTTCCCATGTCAGAATGGGACATTTTGACTTATTGGATGGAAAGATAAACTTTTTTGATCCAAAAAGTGAAAAAGTGCAAATTCATAGTTTTTTGTCAAAAAAGTGACAAAGTCCCATTCTGAGTGGGCACTTGGAAAAAATTTCAACTTTTTTCATCCAAAAAGTGAAAAAATCAAAATTTCATCTTTTTTAGTCCCAAAAGTGAAAATATCAAATTTCAATTTTTTTCTTCAAAAAAGTGAAAAAAATTACATTCTGAGTGGGCACTTGGAAAAAATTTCAACTTTTTTCACCCAAAAATCCAAATTTCATCTTTTTTAGTCCCAAAAGTGAAAAAATCAAATTTCTATTTTTTTCTTCAAAAAAGTGAAGAAAAAAAATTCCATTCTGAGTAGGCACTTGGAAAAAATTTCAACTTTTTTCATCCAAAAATTGAAAAAATCCAAATTTCATCTTTTTTTGTCCCAAAAGTGAACAAATCAAATTTCAATTTTTTTCTTCAAAAAAGTGAAAAAAAAAATCATTCTGAGTGGGCACTTGGAAAAAATGTCAACTTTGTTCACCAAAAAAGTGAAAAAATCCAAATTTCATCTTTTTTAGTCCCAAAAGTGAAAAAATCAGATTTCAATTTTATTCTTCAAAAAAGTGAAAAAAAATCCACTCTGAGTGGGCACTTGGAAAAAATTTCAACTTTTTTCACCAAAAAAGTGAAAAAATCCAAATTTTATGTTTTTTACTCCCAAAAGTGAAAAAATCACATTTCATTTTTTTTCTTCAAAAAAGTGGAAAAAAAATCCATTCTGAGTGGGCACTTGGAAAAAATTTCAACTTTTTTCATCCAAAAAGTGAAAAAAAACAAATTTCATCTTTTATAGTCCCAAAAGTGAAAAAATCAAATTTCAATTTTTTTCTTCAAAAAAGTGAAAAAAAGATCATTCTGAGTGGGCACTTGGAAAAAAATTCAACTTTTTTCACCAAAAAAGTGAAAAAATCAAAATTTCATCTTTTTTACTCCCAAAAGTGAAAAAATCACATTTCAATTTTTTTCTTCAAAAAAGTGAATAAAAAAATCATTCTGAGTGGGCACTTGGAAAATATTTCAACTTTTTTCATTAAAAAAGTGATAAAAATCCAAATTTCATCTTTTTTAGTCCCAAAAGTGGAAAAATCAGATTTCAATTTTTTTCTTCAAAAAAGTGAAAACAATTCCATTCTGAGTAGGCACTTGGAAAAAATTTCTACTTTTTTCATCCAAAAAGTGAAAAATTCCAACTTCAATATATTTCTTCCAAAAAGTCACAAAGTCCCATTCTGAATGGGGACTTAGAAAAAATTTCAACCTTTATTTTCAAAAAAAGTGAAAACATCCAAATTTGACTTTCTTTTTCAAAGAAGTAACAAATTCCCATTCTGACAAGGGACTTGGAAGCTCTTTTGACTTTTCACAAAAGTTGAAATTTTTTCTAAGTCCCATCTCATTATGAGATTGGACTTAGAAAAATATTCAACTTTTGTCTAAGTTGACATGTGTGCCGCTTCCCATGTCAGAATGGGACATTTTGAGTTATTGGATGGAAAGATAAACTTTTTTGATCCAAAAAGTGAAAAAGTGCAAATTCATAGTTTTTTGTCAAAAAAGTGACAAAGTCCCATTCTGAGTGGGCACTTGGAAAAAATTTCAACTTTTTTCACCAAAAAAGTGAAAAAATCCAAATTTTATGTTTTTTACTCCCAAAAGTGAAAAAATCACATTTCATTTTTTTTCTTCAAAAAAGTGAAAAAAAAATCCATTCTGAGTGGGCACTTGGAAAAAATTTCAACTTTTTTCATCCAAAAAGTGAAAAAAAACAAATTTCATCTTTTATAGTCCCAAAAGTGAAAAAATCAAATTTCAATTTTTTTCTTCAAAAAAGTGAAAAAAAGATCATTCTGAGTGGGCACTTGGAAAAAAATTCAACTTTTTTCACCAAAAAAGTAAAAAAATCAAAATTTCATCTTTTTTACTCCCAAAAGTGAAAAAATGACATTTCAATTTTTTTCTTCAAAAAAGTGAATAAAAAAATCATTCTGAGTGGGCACTTGGAAAATATTTCAACTTTTTTCATTAAAAAAGTGAAAAAAATCCAAATTTCATCTTTTTTAGTCCCAAAAGTGGAAAAATCAGATTTCAATTTTTTTCTTCAAAAAAGTGAAAAAAATTCCATTCTGAGAAGGCACTTGGAAAAAATTTCTACTTTTTTCATCCAAAAAGTGAAAAATTCCAAATTCAATATATTTCTTCCAAAAAGTCACAAAGTCCCATTCTGAATGGGGACTTAGAAAAAATTTCAACCTTTATTTTCAAAAAAAGTGAAAACATCCAAATTTGACTTTCTTTTTCAAAGAAGTAACAAATTCCCATTCTGACAAGGGACTTGGAAGCTCTTTTGACTTTTCACAAAAGTTGAAATTTTTTCTAAGTCCCATCTCATTATGAGATTGGACTTGGAAAAATATTCAACTTTTGTCTAAGTTGACATGTGTGCCGCTTCCCATGTCAGAATGGGACATTTTGAGTTATTGGATGGAAAGATAAACTTTTTTGATCCAAAAAGTGAAAAAGTGCAAATTCATAGTTTTTTGTCAAAAAAGTGACAAAGTCCCATTCTGAGTGGGCACTTGGAAAAATTTCAACTTTTTTCATCCAAAAAGTGAAAAAATCCAAATGTCATCTTTTTTAGTCCCAAAAGTGAAAAAATCAAATTTCAATTTTTTTCTTCAAAAAAGTGAAAAAAATTACATTCTGAGTGGGCACTTGGAAAAAATTTCACCTTTTTTCACCAAAAAAGTGAAAAAAATCCAAATTTCATCTTTTTTAGTCCCAAAAGTGAAAAAATCAAATTTCTATTTTTTTCTTCAAAAAAGTGAAAAAAATTCCATTCTGAGTAGGCACTTGAAAAAAATTTCAACTTTTTTCATCCAAAAATTGAAAAAATCCAAATTTCATCTTTTTTAGTCCCAAAAGTGAACAAATCAAATTTCAATTTTTTTCTTCAAAAAAGTGAAAAAAAAAATCATTCTGAGTGGGCACTTGGAAAAAATTTCAACTTTTTTCACCCAAAAAGTGAAAAAATCCAAATTTCATCTTCTTTACTCCCAAAAGTGAAAAAATCACATTTCATTTTTTTTCTTCAAAAAAGTGAAAAAAAAATCCACTCTGAGTGGGCACTTGGAAAAAATTTCAACTTTTTTCATCCAAAAAGTGAAAAAAAACAAATATCATCTTTAATAGTCCCAAAAGTGAAAAAATCAAATTTCAATTTTTTTCTTTAAAAAAGTGAAAAAAAGATCATTCTGAGTGGGCACTTGGAAAAAAATTCAACTTTTTTCATCAAACAAGTGAAAAAATCCAAATTTCATCTTTTTTACTCCCAAAAGTGAAAAAATCACATTTCAATTTTTTTCTTCAAAAAAGTGAATAAAAAAATCATTCTGAGTGGGCACTTGGAAGATATTTCAACTTTTTTCATCAAAAAAGTGAAAAAAATCCAAATTTCATCTTTTTTAGTCCCAAAAGTGGAAAAATCAGATTTCAATTTTTTTCTTCAAAAAAGTGAAAAATACTCCATTCTGAGTAGGCACTTGGAAAAAATTTCTACTTTTTTCATCCAAAAAGTGAAAAATTCCAAATTCAATATATTTCTTCAAAAAAGTCACAAAGTCCCATTCTGAATGGGGACTTAGAAAAAATTTCAACCTTTATTTTCAAAAAAAGTGAAAACATCCAAATTTGACTTTCTTTTTCAAAGAAGTAACAAATTCCCATTCTGACAAGGGACTTGGAAGCTCTTTTGACTTTTCACAAAAGTTGAAATTTTTTCTAAGTCCCATCTCATTATGAGATTGGACTTAGAAAAATATTCAACTTTTGTCTAAGTTGACATGTGTGCCGCTTCCCATGTCAGAATGGGACATTTTGAGTTATTGGATGGAAAGATAAACTTTTTTGATCCAAAAAGTGAAAAAGTGCAAATTCATAGTTTTTTGTCAAAAAAGTGACAAAGTCCCATTCTGAGTGGGCACTTGGAAAAAATTTCAACTTTTTTCACCAAAAAAGTGAAAAAAATCCAAATTTCATCTTTTTTAGTCCCAAAAGTGAAAAAATCAAATTTCAATTTTTTTCTTCAAAAAAGTGAAAAAAATTCCATTCTGAGTAGGCACTTGGAAAAAAATTCAACTTTTTTCATCCAAAAAAGTGAAAAAATCCAAATTTCATCTTTTTTAGTCCCAAAAGTGAAAAAATCAAATTTCAATTTTTTTCTTCAAAAAAGTGAAAAAAAAATCATTCTGAGTGGGCACTTGGAAAAAATTTCTACTTTTTTCATCCAAAAAGTGAGAAAAAACAAATTTCATATTTTATAGTGCCAAAAGTGAAAAAATCAAATTTCAATTTTTTTCTTCAAAAAAGTGAAAAAAAGATCATTCTGAGTGGGCACTTGGAAAAAAATTCAACTTTTTTCACCAAAAAAGTGAAAAAATCAAAATTTCATCTTTTTTACTCCCAAAAGTGAAAAAATCACATTTCAATTTTTTTCTTCAAAAAAGTGAATAAAAAAATCATTCTGAGTGGGCACTTGGAAAATATTTCAACTTTTTTCATTAAAAAAGTGATAAAAATCCAAATTTCATCTTTTTTAGTCCCAAAAGTGGAAAAATCAGATTTCAATTTTTTTCTTCAAAAAAGTGAAAACAATTCCATTCTGAGTAGGCACTTGGAAAAAATTTCTACTTTTTTCATCCAAAAAGTGAAAAATTCCAACTTCAATATATTTCTTCCAAAAAGTCACAAAGTCCCATTCTGAATGGGGACTTAGAAAAAATGTCAACCTTTATTTTCAAAAAAAGTGAAAACATCCAAATTTGACTTTCTTTTTCAAAGAAGTAACAAATTCCCATTCTGACAAGGGACTTGGAAGCTCTTTTGACTTTTCACAAAAGTTGAAATTTTTTCTAAGTCCCATCTCATTATGAGATTGGACTTAGAAAAATATTCAACTTTTGTCTAAGTTGACATGTGTGCCGCTTCCCATGTCAGAATGGGACATTTTGAGTTATTGGATGGAAAGATAAACTTTTTTGATCCAAAAAGTGAAAAAGTGCAAATTCATAGTTTTTTGTCAAAAAAGTGACAAAGTCCCATTCTGAGTGGGCACTTGGAAAAAATTTCAACTTTTTTCACCAAAAAAGTGAAAAAATCCAAATTTTATGTTTTTTACTCCCAAAAGTGAAAAAATCACATTTCATTTTTTTTCTTCAAAAAAGTGAAAAAAAAATCCATTCTGAGTGGGCACTTGGAAAAAATTTCAACTTTTTTCATCCAAAAAGTGAAAAAAAACAAATTTCATCTTTTATAGTCCCAAAAGTGAAAAAATCAAATTTCAATTTTTTTCTTCAAAAAAGTGAAAAAAAGATCATTCTGAGTGGGCACTTGGAAAAAAATTCAACTTTTTTCACCAAAAAAGTAAAAAAATCAAAATTTCATCTTTTTTACTCCCAAAAGTGAAAAAATGACATTTCAATTTTTTTCTTCAAAAAAGTGAATAAAAAAATCATTCTGAGTGGGCACTTGGAAAATATTTCAACTTTTTTCATTAAAAAAGTGAAAAAAATCCAAATTTCATCTTTTTTAGTCCCAAAAGTGGAAAAATCAGATTTCAATTTTTTTCTTCAAAAAAGTGAAAAAAATTCCATTCTGAGAAGGCACTTGGAAAAAATTTCTACTTTTTTCATCCAAAAAGTGAAAAATTCCAAATTCAATATATTTCTTCCAAAAAGTCACAAAGTCCCATTCTGAATGGGGACTTAGAAAAAATTTCAACCTTTATTTTCAAAAAAAGTGAAAACATCCAAATTTGACTTTCTTTTTCAAAGAAGTAACAAATTCCCATTCTGACAAGGGACTTGGAAGCTCTTTTGACTTTTCACAAAAGTTGAAATTTTTTCTAAGTCCCATCTCATTATGAGATTGGACTTGGAAAAATATTCAACTTTTGTCTAAGTTGACATGTGTGCCGCTTCCCATGTCAGAATGGGACATTTTGAGTTATTGGATGGAAAGATAAACTTTTTTGATCCAAAAAGTGAAAAAGTGCAAATTCATAGTTTTTTGTCAAAAAAGTGACAAAGTCCCATTCTGAGTGGGCACTTGGAAAAATTTCAACTTTTTTCATCCAAAAAGTGAAAAAATCCAAATGTCATCTTTTTTAGTCCCAAAAGTGAAAAAATCAAATTTCAATTTTTTTCTTCAAAAAAGTGAAAAAAATTACATTCTGAGTGGGCACTTGGAAAAAATTTCACCTTTTTTCACCAAAAAAGTGAAAAAAATCCAAATTTCATCTTTTTTAGTCCCAAAAGTGAAAAAATCAAATTTCTATTTTTTTCTTCAAAAAAGTGAAAAAAATTCCATTCTGAGTAGGCACTTGAAAAAAATTTCAACTTTTTTCATCCAAAAATTGAAAAAATCCAAATTTCATCTTTTTTAGTCCCAAAAGTGAACAAATCAAATTTCAATTTTTTTCTTCAAAAAAGTGAAAAAAAAAATCATTCTGAGTGGGCACTTGGAAAAAATTTCAACTTTTTTCACCCAAAAAGTGAAAAAATCCAAATTTCATCTTCTTTACTCCCAAAAGTGAAAAAATCACATTTCATTTTTTTTCTTCAAAAAAGTGAAAAAAAAATCCACTCTGAGTGGGCACTTGGAAAAAATTTCAACTTTTTTCATCCAAAAAGTGAAAAAAAACAAATATCATCTTTAATAGTCCCAAAAGTGAAAAAATCAAATTTCAATTTTTTTCTTTAAAAAAGTGAAAAAAAGATCATTCTGAGTGGGCACTTGGAAAAAAATTCAACTTTTTTCATCAAACAAGTGAAAAAATCCAAATTTCATCTTTTTTACTCCCAAAAGTGAAAAAATCACATTTCAATTTTTTTCTTCAAAAAAGTGAATAAAAAAATCATTCTGAGTGGGCACTTGGAAGATATTTCAACTTTTTTCATCAAAAAAGTGAAAAAAATCCAAATTTCATCTTTTTTAGTCCCAAAAGTGGAAAAATCAGATTTCAATTTTTTTCTTCAAAAAAGTGAAAAATACTCCATTCTGAGTAGGCACTTGGAAAAAATTTCTACTTTTTTCATCCAAAAAGTGAAAAATTCCAAATTCAATATATTTCTTCAAAAAAGTCACAAAGTCCCATTCTGAATGGGGACTTAGAAAAAATTTCAACCTTTATTTTCAAAAAAAGTGAAAACATCCAAATTTGACTTTCTTTTTCAAAGAAGTAACAAATTCCCATTCTGACAAGGGACTTGGAAGCTCTTTTGACTTTTCACAAAAGTTGAAATTTTTTCTAAGTCCCATCTCATTATGAGATTGGACTTAGAAAAATATTCAACTTTTGTCTAAGTTGACATGTGTGCCGCTTCCCATGTCAGAATGGGACATTTTGAGTTATTGGATGGAAAGATAAACTTTTTTGATCCAAAAAGTGAAAAAGTGCAAATTCATAGTTTTTTGTCAAAAAAGTGACAAAGTCCCATTCTGAGTGGGCACTTGGAAAAAATTTCAACTTTTTTCACCAAAAAAGTGAAAAAAATCCAAATTTCATCTTTTTTAGTCCCAAAAGTGAAAAAATCAAATTTCAATTTTTTTCTTCAAAAAAGTGAAAAAAATTCCATTCTGAGTAGGCACTTGGAAAAAAATTCAACTTTTTTCATCCAAAAAAGTGAAAAAATCCAAATTTCATCTTTTTTAGTCCCAAAAGTGAAAAAATCAAATTTCAATTTTTTTCTTCAAAAAAGTGAAAAAAAAATCATTCTGAGTGGGCACTTGGAAAAAATTTCTACTTTTTTCATCCAAAAAGTGAGAAAAAACAAATTTCATATTTTATAGTGCCAAAAGTGAAAAAATCAAATTTCATTTTTTTCTTCAAAAAAGTGAAAAAAAATTCATTCTGAGTGGTCACTCGGAAAAAATTTCAACTTTTTTTCACCAAAAAAGTTAAAAAGTCCGGTTCTGAGTGGGCTCTTGGAAAAAATTTCTACTTTTTTCATCCAAAAAGTGAAAAAATCAAAATTCAATATATTTCTTCAAAAAAGTCACAAAGTCCCATTCTGAATGGGGACTTAGAAAACATTTCAACCTTTATTTTCCAAAAAGTGAAAACATCCAAATTTGACTTTCTTTTTCAAAGAAGTAACAAATTCCCATTCTGACAAGGGACTTGGAAGCTCTTTTGACTTTTCACAAAAGTTGACATTTTTTCTAAGTCCCATCTCATTATGAGATGGGACTTAGAAAAATATTCAACTTTTGTCTAAGTTGACATGTGTGCCGATTCCCATGTCAGAATGGGACATTTTGACTTATTGGATGGAAAGATAAACTTTTTTGATCCAAAAAGTGAAAAAGTGCAAATTCATAGTTTTTGTCAAAAAAGTGACAAAGTCCCATTCTGAGTGGGCACTTGGAAAAAATTTCAACTTTTTTTCATAAAAAAAGTTACAAAATCCAAATTTCATCTTTTTTAGTCCCAAAAGTGAAAAAATCAAATTTCATTTTTTTTCTTCAAAAAAGTGAAGAAAAAAAATCATTCTGAGTGGGCACTTGGAAAAAAATTCAACTTTTTTCATCCAAAAAGTGAAAAAAAAAACAAATTTCATCTTTTATAGTCCCAAAAGTGAAAAAATCACATTTCTATTTTTTTCTTCAAAAAAGTGAATAAAAAAATCATTCTGAGTGGGCACTTGGAAAATATTTCAACTTTTTTCATCAAAAAAGTGAAAACAATCCAAATTTCATCTTTTTTAGTCCCAAAAGTGGAAAAATCAGATTTCAATTTTTTTTCTTCAAAAAAGTGAAAAAAATTCCATTCTGAGTAGGCACTTGGAAAAAATGTCTACTTTTTTCATCCAAAAAGTGAAAAATTCCAAATTCAATATATTTCTTCAAAAAAGTCACAAAGTCCCATTCTGAAAGGGGACTTAGAAAAAATTTCAACCTTTATTTTCCAAAAAGTGAAAACATCCAAATTTGACTTTCTTTTTCAAAGAAGTAACAAATTCCCATTCTGACAAGGGACTTGGAAGCTCTTTTGACTTTTCACAAAAGTTGACATTTGTTCTAAGTCCCATCTCATTATGAGATGGGACTTAGAAAAATATTCAACTTTTGTCTAAGTTGACATGTGTGCTGCTTCCCATGTCAGAATGGGACATTTTGAGTTATTGGATGGAAAGATAAACTTTTTTGATCCAAAAAGTGAAAAAGTGCAAATTTCATCTTTTTTAGTCCCAAAAGTGAAAAAATCAAATTTCAATTTTTTTCTTCAAAAAAGTGAAAAAAATTACATTCTGAGTGGGCACTTGGAAAAAATTTCAACTTTTTTCATCCAAAAAGTGAAAAAATCCAAATTTCATCTTTTTTAGTCCCAAAAGTGAAAAAATCAAATTTCTATTTTTTTCTTCAAAAAAGTGAAGAAAAAAAATTACATTCTGAGTGGGCAATTGGAAAAAATTTCAACTTTTTTCATCCAAAAATTGAAAAAATCCAAATTTCATCTTTTTTAGTCCCAAAAGTGAACAAATCAAATTTCAATTTTTTTCTTCAAAAAAGTGAAAAAAAAATCATTCTGAGTGGGCACTTGGAAAAAATTTCAACTTTTTTCACCCAAAAAGTGAAAAAATCCAAATTTCATCTTCTTTACTCCCAAAAGTGAAAAAATCACATTTCATTTTTTATCTTCAAAAAAGTGAAAAAAAAATCCACTCTGAGTGGGCACTTGGAAAAAATTTCAACTTTTTTCATCCAAAAAGTGAAAAAAAACAAATATCATCTTTAATAGTCCCAAAAGTGAAAAAATCAAATTTCAATTTTTTTCTTTAAAAAAGTGAAAAAAAGATCATTCTGAGTGGGCACTTGGAAAAAAATTCAACTTTTTTCACCAAACAAGTGAAAAAATCCAAATTTCATCTTTTTTACTCCAAAAAGTGAAAAAATCCAAATTTCATCTTTTTTTGTCCCAAAAGTGAAAAAATCAGATTTCAATTTTTTTCTTCAAAAAAGTGAAAAAAATTCCATTCTGAGTAGGCACTTGGAAAAAATTTCAACTTTTTTCATCCAAAAAGTGAAAAAAAATCAAAATTTCATATTTTTTAGTCCTAAAAGTGAAAAAAATCACATTTCAATTTTTTTCTTCAAAAAAGTGAAAAAAAATCCATTCTGAGTGGGCACTTGGAAAAAAAATGAACTTTTTTCATAAAAAAAGTGAAAAAATCCAAATTTCATCTTTTTTAGTCCCAAAAGTGAAAAAATCAAATTTCAATTTTTTTCAACAAAAAAGTGACAAAGTCCGGTTCTGAGTGGGCACTTGGAAAAAATTTCAACTTTTTTCACCAAAAAAGTGAAAAAATCCAAATTTAATCTTTTTTAGTCCCAAAAGTGAAAAAATCAAATTTCATTTTTTTTCTTCAAAAAAGTGACAAAGTCCGGTTCTGAGTGGTCACTTAAAAAATATTTCAACTTTTTTCATCTAAAAAGTGAAAAAATCCAAATTTCATCTTTTTTAGTCCCAAAAGTGAAAAAATCACATTTCAATTTTTTCTTTCAAAAAACTGACAAAGTCCCATTCTGAGTTGGCATTTAGAAAAACATGTCTACTTTTTTTCATCCAAAAAGTGAAAAAATCCAAATTCATACATTTCTTCAAAAAATTCGCAAAGTCCCATTCTGAATGGGGACTTAGAAAATTTTTCAACCTTTATCGTCCAAAAAGAGAAAACATCCAAATTTAATTTTCTACTTCAAAGAAGTGACAAATTCCCATTCTGACAAGGGACGTGGAAGCTCTTTTGACTTTTTACAAAAATTGAATTTTTTTCTAAGTCCCATCTCATTATGAGATGGGACTTAGAAAAATATTCAACTTTTGTCTAAGTTGAAATGTGTTCCGCTTCCCATGTCAGAATGGGACATTTCGACTTATTGGATGGAAAGATAAACTTTTTTGATCCAAATAGTGAAAAAGTGCAAATTCATAGTTTTTGTCCAAAATGTGACAAAGTCCCATTCTGAGTAGGGATTTGAAAAAAGTTCACATTTTTGATCCAAAAGGTGAAAAAAATCCAAATTTCATCTTTTTTAGTCCCAAAAGTGAAAAAATCAAATTTACATTTTTTTCTTCAAAAAAGTGAAAAAAAATCCATTCTGAGTGGGTACTTGGAAAAAATTTCAACTTTTTTCATCCAAAAAGTGAAAAAATCCAAATTTCATCTTTTTTAGTCCCAAAAGTGAAAAAATCAGATTTCAATTTTTTTCTTCAAAAAAGTGAAAAAAATTCCATTCTGAGTAGGCACTTGGAAAAAATTTCAACTTTTTTCATCCAAAAAGTGAAAAAAATCAAAATTTCATATTTTTTAGTCCTAAAAGTGAAAAAAATCACATTTCAATTTTTTTCTTCAAAAAAGTGAAAAAAAAATCCATTCTGAGTGGGCACTTGGAAAAAAATTGAACTTTTTTCATAAAAAAAGTGAAAAAATCCAAATTTCATCTTTTTTAGTCCCAAAAGTGAAAAAATCAAATTTCAATTTTTTTCAACAAAAAAGTGACAAAGTCCGGTTCTGAGTGGGCACTTGGAAAAAATTTCAACTTTTTTCACCAAAAAAGTGAAAAAATCCAAATTTAATCTTTTTTAGTCCCAAAAGTGAAAAAATCAAATTTCATTTTTTTTCTTTCAAAAAAGTGACAAAGTCCCATTCTGAGTTGGCATTTAGAAAAACATGTCTACTTTTTTTCATCCAAAAAGTGAAAAAATCCAAATTCATACATTTCTTCAAAAAATTCGCAAAGTCCCATTCTGAATGGGGACTTAGAAAATTTTTCAACCTTTATCGTCCAAAAAGAGAAAACATCCAAATTTAATTTTCTACTTCAAAGAAGTGACAAATTCCCATTCTGACAAGGGACGTGGAAGCTCTTTTGACTTTTTACAAAAATTGAATTTTTTTCTAAGTCCCATCTCATTATGAGATGGGACTTAGAAAAATATTCAACTTTTGTCTAAGTTGAAATGTGTTCCGCTTCCCATGTCAGAATGGGACATTTCGACTTATTGGATGGAAAGATAAACTTTTTTGATCCAAATAGTGAAAAAGTGCAAATTCATAGTTTTTGTCCAAAATGTGACAAAGTCCCATTCTGAGTAGGGATTTGAAAAAATTTCAACTTTTTTCATCCAAAAAGTGAAAAAATCCAAATTTCATCTTTTTTAGTCCCAAAAGTGAAAAAATCAGATTTCAATTTTTTTCTTCAAAAAAGTGAAAAAAATTCCATTCTGAGTAGGCACTTGGAAAAAATTTCAACTTTTTTCATCCAAAAAGTGAAAAAAATCAAAATTTCATATTTTTTAGTCCTAAAAGTGAAAAAAATCACATTTCAATTTTTTTCTTCAAAAAAGTGAAAAAAAATCCATTCTGAGTGGGCACTTGGAAAAAAATTGAACTTTTTTCATAAAAAAAGTGAAAAAATCCAAATTTCATCTTTTTTAGTCCCAAAAGTGAAAAAATCAAATTTCAATTTTTTTCAACAAAAAAGTGACAAAGTCCGGTTCTGAGTGGGCACTTGGAAAAAATTTCAGCTTTTTTCATGAAAAAGTGAAAAAATCCAAATTTAATCTTTTTTAGTCCGAAAAGTGAAAAAATCAAATTTCATTTTTTTTCTTCAAAAAAGTGACAAAGTCCGGTTCTGAGTGGTCACTTAAAAAATATTTCAACTTTTTTCATCTAAAAAGTGAAAAAATCCAAATTTAATCTTTTTTAGTCCCAAAAGTGAAAAAATCACATTTCAATTTTTTCTTTCAAAAAAGTGACAAAGTCCCATTCTGAGTTGGCATTTAGAAAAACATGTCTACTTTTTTTCATCCAAAAAGTGAAAAAATCCAAATTCATACATTTCTTCAAAAAATTCGCAAAGTCCCATTCTGAATGGGGACTTAGAAAATTTTTCAACCTTTATCGTCCAAAGAGAGAAAACATCCAAATTTAATTTTCTACTTCAAAGAAGTGACAAATTCCCATTCTGACAAGGGACGTGGAAGCTCTTTTGACTTTTTACAAAAATTGAATTTTTTTCTAAGTCCCATCTCATTATGAGATGGGACTTAGAAAAATATTCAACTTTTGTCTAAGTTGAAATGTGTTCCGCTTCCCATGTCAGAATGGGACATTTCGACTTATTGGATGGAAAGATAAACTTTTTTGATCCAAATAGTGAAAAAGTGCAAATTCATAGTTTTTGTCCAAAATGTGACAAAGTCCCATTCTGAGTGGGGATTTGAAAAAAGTTCACATTTTTCATCCAAAAGGTGAAAAAAATCCAAATTTCATCTTTTTTAGTCCCAAAAGTGAAAAAAACTAATTTCAATATTTTTCTTCAAAAAAGTGAAAAAAATTCCATTCTGAGTGGGCACTTGGAAAAAATTTCAACTTTTTTCACCAAAAAAGTTAAAAAATCCAAATTTCATCTTTTTTAGTCCCAAAAGTGAAAAAATCAGATTTCAATTTTATTCTTCAAAAAAGTGAAAAAAAATCCATTCTGAGAAGGCATTTGGAAAAAATTTCAACTTTTTTCATCCAAAAAGTGAAGAAATCCAAATTTCATGTTTTTTAGTCCCAAAAGTGAAAAAATCAAATTCCAAATTCAATATATTTCTTCAAAAAAGTAACAAAGTCCCATTCTGAATGGGGACTTAGAAAAAATGTCAACCTTTATTTTCCAAAAAGTGAAAACATCCAAATTTGACTTTCTTTTTCAAAGAAGTAACAAATTCCCATTCTGACAAGGGACTTGGAAGCTCTTTTGACTTTTCACAAAAGTTGAAATTTTTTCTAAGTCCCATCTCATTATGAGATGGGACTTAGAAAAATATTCAACTTTTGTCTAAGTTGACATGGGTGCCGCTTCCCATGTCAGAATGGGACATTTTGACTTATTGGATGGAAAGATAAACTTTTTTGATCCAAAAAGTGAAAAAGTGCAAATTCATAGTTTTTTGTCAAAAAAGTGACAAAGTCCCATTCTGAGTGGGCACTTGGAAAAATTTCAACTTTTTTCATCCAAAAAGTGAAAAAATCAAAATTTCATCTTTTTTAGTCCCAAAAGTGAAAAAATCAAATTTCAATTTTTTTCTTCAAAAAAGTGAAAAAAATTACATTCTGAGTGGGCACTTGGAAAAAATTTCACCTTTTTTCACCAAAAAAGTGAAAAAAATCCAAATTTCATCTTTTTTAGTCCCAAAAGTGAAAAAATCAAATTTCTATTTTTTTCTTCAAAAAAGTGAAAAAAATTCCATTCTGAGTAGGCACTTGAAAAAAATTTCAACTTTTTTCATCCAAAAATTGAAAAAATCCAAATTTCATCTTTTTTAGTCCCAAAAGTGAACAAATCAAATTTCAATTTTTTTCTTCAAAAAAGTGAAAAAAAAAATCATTCTGAGTGGGCACTTGGAAAAAATTTCAACTTTTTTCACCCAAAAAGTGAAAAAATCCAAATTTCATCTTCTTTACTCCCAAAAGTGAAAAAATCACATTTCATTTTTTTTCTTCAAAAAAGTGAAAAAAAAATCCACTCTGAGTGGGCACTTGGAAAAAATTTCAACTTTTTTCATCCAAAAAGTGAAAAAAAACAAATATCATCTTTAATAGTCCCAAAAGTGAAAAAATCAAATTTCAATTTTTTTCTTTAAAAAAGTGAAAAAAAGATCATTCTGAGTGGGCACTTGGAAAAAAATTCAACTTTTTTCATCAAACAAGTGAAAAAATCCAAATTTCATCTTTTTTACTCCCAAAAGTGAAAAAATCACATTTCAATTTTTTTCTTCAAAAAAGTGAATAAAAAAATCATTCTGAGTGGGCACTTGGAAGATATTTCAACTTTTTTCATCAAAAAAGTGAAAAAAATCCAAATTTCATCTTTTTTAGTCCCAAAAGTGGAAAAATCAGATTTCAATTTTTTTCTTCAAAAAAGTGAAAAATACTCCATTCTGAGTAGGCACTTGGAAAAAATTTCTACTTTTTTCATCCAAAAAGTGAAAAATTCCAAATTCAATATATTTCTTCAAAAAAGTCACAAAGTCCCATTCTGAATGGGGACTTAGAAAAAATTTCAACCTTTATTTTCAAAAAAAGTGAAAACATCCAAATTTGACTTTCTTTTTCAAAGAAGTAACAAATTCCCATTCTGACAAGGGACTTGGAAGCTCTTTTGACTTTTCACAAAAGTTGAAATTTTTTCTAAGTCCCATCTCATTATGAGATTGGACTTAGAAAAATATTCAACTTTTGTCTAAGTTGACATGTGTGCCGCTTCCCATGTCAGAATGGGACATTTTGAGTTATTGGATGGAAAGATAAACTTTTTTGATCCAAAAAGTGAAAAAGTGCAAATTCATAGTTTTTTGTCAAAAAAGTGACAAAGTCCCATTCTGAGTGGGCACTTGGAAAAAATTTCAACTTTTTTCACCAAAAAAGTGAAAAAAATCCAAATTTCATCTTTTTTAGTCCCAAAAGTGAAAAAATCAAATTTCAATTTTTTTCTTCAAAAAAGTGAAAAAAATTCCATTCTGAGTAGGCACTTGGAAAAAAATTCAACTTTTTTCATCCAAAAAAGTGAAAAAATCCAAATTTCATCTTTTTTAGTCCCAAAAGTGAAAAAATCAAATTTCAATTTTTTTCTTCAAAAAAGTGAAAAAAAAATCATTCTGAGTGGGCACTTGGAAAAAATTTCTACTTTTTTCATCCAAAAAGTGAGAAAAAACAAATTTCATATTTTATAGTGCCAAAAGTGAAAAAATCAAATTTCATTTTTTTCTTCAAAAAAGTGAAAAAAAATTCATTCTGAGTGGTCACTCGGAAAAAATTTCAACTTTTTTTCACCAAAAAAGTTAAAAAGTCCGGTTCTGAGTGGGCTCTTGGAAAAAATTTCTACTTTTTTCATCCAAAAAGTGAAAAAATCAAAATTCAATATATTTCTTCAAAAAAGTCACAAAGTCCCATTCTGAATGGGGACTTAGAAAACATTTCAACCTTTATTTTCCAAAAAGTGAAAACATCCAAATTTGACTTTCTTTTTCAAAGAAGTAACAAATTCCCATTCTGACAAGGGACTTGGAAGCTCTTTTGACTTTTCACAAAAGTTGACATTTTTTCTAAGTCCCATCTCATTATGAGATGGGACTTAGAAAAATATTCAACTTTTGTCTAAGTTGACATGTGTGCCGATTCCCATGTCAGAATGGGACATTTTGACTTATTGGATGGAAAGATAAACTTTTTTGATCCAAAAAGTGAAAAAGTGCAAATTCATAGTTTTTGTCAAAAAAGTGACAAAGTCCCATTCTGAGTGGGCACTTGGAAAAAATTTCAACTTTTTTTCATAAAAAAAGTTACAAAATCCAAATTTCATCTTTTTTAGTCCCAAAAGTGAAAAAATCAAATTTCATTTTTTTTCTTCAAAAAAGTGAAGAAAAAAAATCATTCTGAGTGGGCACTTGGAAAAAAATTCAACTTTTTTCATCCAAAAAGTGAAAAAAAAAACAAATTTCATCTTTTATAGTCCCAAAAGTGAAAAAATCACATTTCTATTTTTTTCTTCAAAAAAGTGAATAAAAAAATCATTCTGAGTGGGCACTTGGAAAATATTTCAACTTTTTTCATCAAAAAAGTGAAAACAATCCAAATTTCATCTTTTTTAGTCCCAAAAGTGGAAAAATCAGATTTCAATTTTTTTCTTCAAAAAAGTGAAAAAAATTCCATTCTGAGTAGGCACTTGGAAAAAATGTCTACTTTTTTCATCCAAAAAGTGAAAAATTCCAAATTCAATATATTTCTTCAAAAAAGTCACAAAGTCCCATTCTGAAAGGGGACTTAGAAAAAATTTCAACCTTTATTTTCCAAAAAGTGAAAACATCCAAATTTGACTTTCTTTTTCAAAGAAGTAACAAATTCCCATTCTGACAAGGGACTTGGAAGCTCTTTTGACTTTTCACAAAAGTTGACATTTGTTCTAAGTCCCATCTCATTATGAGATGGGACTTAGAAAAATATTCAACTTTTGTCTAAGTTGACATGTGTGCTGCTTCCCATGTCAGAATGGGACATTTTGAGTTATTGGATGGAAAGATAAACTTTTTTGATCCAAAAAGTGAAAAAGTGCAAATTTCATCTTTTTTAGTCCCAAAAGTGAAAAAATCAAATTTCAATTTTTTTCTTCAAAAAAGTGAAAAAAATTACATTCTGAGTGGGCACTTGGAAAAAATTTCAACTTTTTTCATCCAAAAAGTGAAAAAATCCAAATTTCATCTTTTTTAGTCCCAAAAGTGAAAAAATCAAATTTCTATTTTTTTCTTCAAAAAAGTGAAGAAAAAAAATTACATTCTGAGTGGGCAATTGGAAAAAATTTCAACTTTTTTCATCCAAAAATTGAAAAAATCCAAATTTCATCTTTTTTAGTCCCAAAAGTGAACAAATCAAATTTCAATTTTTTTCTTCAAAAAAGTGAAAAAAAAATCATTCTGAGTGGGCACTTGGAAAAAATTTCAACTTTTTTCACCCAAAAAGTGAAAAAATCCAAATTTCATCTTCTTTACTCCCAAAAGTGAAAAAATCACATTTCATTTTTTATCTTCAAAAAAGTGAAAAAAAAATCCACTCTGAGTGGGCACTTGGAAAAAATTTCAACTTTTTTCATCCAAAAAGTGAAAAAAAACAAATATCATCTTTAATAGTCCCAAAAGTGAAAAAATCAAATTTCAATTTTTTTCTTTAAAAAAGTGAAAAAAAGATCATTCTGAGTGGGCACTTGGAAAAAAATTCAACTTTTTTCACCAAACAAGTGAAAAAATCCAAATTTCATCTTTTTTACTCCAAAAAGTGAAAAAATCCAAATTTCATCTTTTTTTGTCCCAAAAGTGAAAAAATCAGATTTCAATTTTTTTCTTCAAAAAAGTGAAAAAAATTCCATTCTGAGTAGGCACTTGGAAAAAATTTCAACTTTTTTCATCCAAAAAGTGAAAAAAATCAAAATTTCATATTTTTTAGTCCTAAAAGTGAAAAAAAATCACATTTCAATTTTTTTCTTCAAAAAAGTGAAAAAAAATCCATTCTGAGTGGGCACTTGGAAAAAAAATGAACTTTTTTCATAAAAAAAGTGAAAAAATCCAAATTTCATCTTTTTTAGTCCCAAAAGTGAAAAAATCAAATTTCAATTTTTTTCAACAAAAAAGTGACAAAGTCCGGTTCTGAGTGGGCACTTGGAAAAAATTTCAACTTTTTTCACCAAAAAAGTGAAAAAATCCAAATTTAATCTTTTTTAGTCCCAAAAGTGAAAAAATCAAATTTCATTTTTTTTCTTCAAAAAAGTGACAAAGTCCGGTTCTGAGTGGTCACTTAAAAAATATTTCAACTTTTTTCATCTAAAAAGTGAAAAAATCCAAATTTCATCTTTTTTAGTCCCAAAAGTGAAAAAATCACATTTCAATTTTTTCATTCAAAAAACTGACAAAGTCCCATTCTGAGTTGGCATTTAGAAAAACATGTCTACTTTTTTTCATCCAAAAAGTGAAAAAATCCAAATTCATACATTTCTTCAAAAAATTCGCAAAGTCCCATTCTGAATGGGGACTTAGAAAATTTTTCAACCTTTATCGTCCAAAAAGAGAAAACATCCAAATTTAATTTTCTACTTCAAAGAAGTGACAAATTCCCATTCTGACAAGGGACGTGGAAGCTCTTTTGACTTTTTACAAAAATTGAATTTTTTTCTAAGTCCCATCTCATTATGAGATGGGACTTAGAAAAATATTCAACTTTTGTCTAAGTTGAAATGTGTTCCGCTTCCCATGTCAGAATGGGACATTTCGACTTATTGGATGGAAAGATAAACTTTTTTGATCCAAATAGTGAAAAAGTGCAAATTCATAGTTTTTGTCCAAAATGTGACAAAGTCCCATTCTGAGTAGGGATTTGAAAAAATTTCAACTTTTTTCATCCAAAAAGTGAAAAAATCCAAATTTCATCTTTTTTAGTCCCAAAAGTGAAAAAATCAGATTTCAATTTTTTTCTTCAAAAAAGTGAAAAAAATTCCATTCTGAGTAGGCACTTGGAAAAAATTTCAACTTTTTTCATCCAAAAAGTGAAAAAAAATCAAAATTTCATATTTTTTAGTCCTAAAAGTGAAAAAAATCACATTTCAATTTTTTTCTTCAAAAAAGTGAAAAAAAATCCATTCTGAGTGGGCACTTGGAAAAAAATTGAACTTTTTTCATAAAAAAAGTGAAAAAATCCAAATTTCATCTTTTTTAGTCCCAAAAGTGAAAAAATCAAATTTCAATTTTTTTCAACAAAAAAGTGACAAAGTCCGGTTCTGAGTGGGCACTTGGAAAAAATTTCAGCTTTTTTCATGAAAAAGTGAAAAAATCCAAATTTAATCTTTTTTAGTCCGAAAAGTGAAAAAATCAAATTTCATTTTTTTTCTTCAAAAAAGTGACAAAGTCCGGTTCTGAGTGGTCACTTAAAAAATATTTCAACTTTTTTCATCTAAAAAGTGAAAAAATCCAAATTTAATCTTTTTTAGTCCCAAAAGTGAAAAAATCACATTTCAATTTTTTCTTTCAAAAAAGTGACAAAGTCCCATTCTGAGTTGGCATTTAGAAAAACATGTCTACTTTTTTTCATCCAAAAAGTGAAAAAATCCAAATTCATACATTTCTTCAAAAAATTCGCAAAGTCCCATTCTGAATGGGGACTTAGAAAATTTTTCAACCTTTATCGTCCAAAGAGAGAAAACATCCAAATTTAATTTTCTACTTCAAAGAAGTGACAAATTCCCATTCTGACAAGGGACGTGGAAGCTCTTTTGACTTTTTACAAAAATTGAATTTTTTTCTAAGTCCCATCTCATTATGAGATGGGACTTAGAAAAATATTCAACTTTTGTCTAAGTTGAAATGTGTTCCGCTTCCCATGTCAGAATGGGACATTTCGACTTATTGGATGGAAAGATAAACTTTTTTGATCCAAATAGTGAAAAAGTGCAAATTCATAGTTTTTGTCCAAAATGTGACAAAGTCCCATTCTGAGTGGGGATTTGAAAAAAGTTCACATTTTTCATCCAAAAGGTGAAAAAAATCCAAATTTCATCTTTTTAGTCCCAAAAGTGAAAAAAACTAATTTCAATATTTTTCTTCAAAAAAGTGAAAAAAATTCCATTCTGAGTGGGCACTTGGAAAAAATTTCAACTTTTTTCACCAAAAAAGTTAAAAAATCCAAATTTCATCTTTTTTAGTCCCAAAAGTGAAAAAATCAGATTTCAATTTTATTCTTCAAAAAAGTGAAAAAAAATCCATTCTGAGAAGGCATTTGGAAAAAATTTCAACTTTTTTCATCCAAAAAGTGAAGAAATCCAAATTTCATGTTTTTTAGTCCCAAAAGTGAAAAAATCAAATTCCAAATTCAATATATTTCTTCAAAAAAGTAACAAAGTCCCATTCTGAATGGGGACTTAGAAAAAATGTCAACCTTTATTTTCCAAAAAGTGAAAACATCCAAATTTGACTTTCTTTTTCAAAGAAGTAACAAATTCCCATTCTGACAAGGGACTTGGAAGCTCTTTTGACTTTTCACAAAAGTTGAAATTTTTTCTAAGTCCCATCTCATTATGAGATGGGACTTAGAAAAATATTCAACTTTTGTCTAAGTTGACATGGGTGCCGCTTCCCATGTCAGAATGGGACATTTTGACTTATTGGATGGAAAGATAAACTTTTTTGATCCAAAAAGTGAAAAAGTGCAAATTCATAGTTTTTTGTCAAAAAAGTGACAAAGTCCCATTCTGAGTGGGCACTTGGAAAAAATTTCAACTTTTTTCATCCAAAAAGTGAAAAAATCAAAATTTCATCTTTTTTAGTCCCAAAAGTGAAAATATCAAATTTCAATTTTTTTCTTCAAAAAAGTGAAAAAAATTACATTCTGAGTGGGCACTTGGAAAAAATTTCAACTTTTTTCACCCAAAAAGTGAAAAAAATCCAAATTTCATCTTTTTTAGTCCCAAAAGTGAAAAAATCAAATTTCTATTTTTTTCTTCAAAAAAGTGAAAAAAAAAATTCCATTCTGAGTAGGCACTTGGAAAAAATTTCAACTTTTTTCATCCAAAAATTGAAAAAATCCAAATTTCATCTTTTTTTGTCCCAAAAGTGAACAAATCAAATTTCAATTTTTTTCTTCAAAAAAGTGAAAAAAAAAATCATTCTGAGTGGGCACTTGGAAAAAATGTCAACTTTGTTCACCAAAAAAGTGAAAAAATCCAAATTTCATCTTTTTTAGTCCCAAAAGTGAAAAAATCAGATTTCAATTTTATTCTTCAAAAAAGTGAAAAAAAATCCACTCTGAGTGGGCACTTGGAAAAAATTTCAACTTTTTTCACCAAAAAAGTGAAAAAATCCACATTTTATGTTTTTTACTCCCAAAAGTGAAAAAATCACATTTCATTTTTTTTCTTCAAAAAAGTGGAAAAAAAATCCATTCTGAGTGGGCACTTGGAAAAAATTTCAACTTTTTTCATCCAAAAAGTGAAAAAAAACAAATTTCATCTTTTATAGTCCCAAAAGTGAAAAAATCAAATTTCAATTTTTTTCTTCAAAAAAGTGAAAAAAAGATCATTCTGAGTGGGCACTTGGAAAAAAAATTCAACTTTTTTCACCAAAAAAGTGAAAAAATCAAAATTTCATCTTTTTTACTCCCAAAAGTGAAAAAATCACATTTCAATTTTTTTCTTCAAAAAAGTGAATAAAAAAATCATTCTGAGTGGGCACTTGGAAAATATTTCAACTTTTTTCATTAAAAAAGTGATAAAAATCCAAATTTCATCTTTTTTAGTCCCAAAAGTGGAAAAATCAGATTTCAATTTTTTTCTTCAAAAAAGTGAAAAAAAATCCATTCTGAGTAGGCACTTGGAAAAAATTTCTACTTTTTTCATCCAAAAAGTGAAAAATTCCAACTTCAATATATTTCTTCCAAAAAGTCACAAAGTCCCATTCTGAATGGGGACTTAGAAAAAATTTCAACCTTTATTTTCAAAAAAAGTGAAAACATCCAAATTTGACTTTCTTTTTCAAAGAAGTAACAAATTCCCATTCTGACAAGGGACTTGGAAGCTCTTTTGACTTTTCACAAAAGTTGAATTTTTTTTTAAGTCCCATCTCATTATGAGATTGGACTTAGAAAAATATTCAACTTTTGTCTAAGTTGACATGTGTGCCGCTTCCCATGTCAGAATGGGACATTTTGAGTTATTGGATGGAAAGATAAACTTTTTTGATCCAAAAAGTGAAAAAGTGCAAATTCATAGTTTTTTGTCAAAAAAGTGACAAAGTCCCATTCTGAGTGGGCACTTGGAAAAAATTTCAACTTTTTTCACCAAAAAAGTGAAAAAAATCCAAATTTCATCTTTTTTAGTCCCAAAAGTGAAAATATCAAATTTCAATTTTTTTCTTCAAAAAAGTGAAAAAAATTACATTCTGAGTGGGCACTTGGAAAAAATTTCAACTTTTTTCATCCAAAAATTGAAAAAATCCAAATTTCATCTTTTTTAGTCCCAAAAGTGAACAAATCAAATTTCAATTTTTTTCTTCAAAAAAGTGAAAAAAAAAATCATTCTGAGTGGGCACTTGGAAAAAAATTTCAACTTTTTTCACCAAAAAAGTGAAAAAATCCAAATTTTATGTTTTTACTCCAAAAGTGAAAAAATCACATTTCATTTTTTTTCTTCAAAAAAAGTGAAAAAAAAATCCATTCTGAGTGGGCACTTGGAAAAAATTTCAACTTTTTTCATCCAAAAAGTGAAAAAAAACAAATTTCATCTTTTATAGTCCCAAAAGTGAAAAAATCAAATTTCAATTTTTTTCTTCAAAAAAGTGAAAAAAAGATCATTCTGAGTGGGCACTTGGAAAAAAATTCAACTTTTTTCACCAAAAAAGTAAAAAAATCAAAATTTCATCTTTTTTACTCCCAAAAGTGAAAAAATGACATTTCAATTTTTTTCTTCAAAAAAGTGAATAAAAAAATCATTCTGAGTGGGCACTTGGAAAATATTTCAACTTTTTTCATTAAAAAAGTGAAAAAATCCAAATTTCATCTTTTTTAGTCCCAAAAGTAGAAAAATCAGATTTCAATTTTTTTCTTCAAAAAAGTGAAAAAAATTCCATTCTGAGAAGGCACTTGGAAAAAATTTCTACTTTTTTCATCCAAAAAGTGAAAAATTCCAAATTCAATATATTTCTTCCAAAAAGTCACAAAGTCCCATTCTGAATGGGGACTTAGAAAAAATTTCAACCTTTATTTTCAAAAAAAGTGAAAACATCCAAATTTGACTTTCTTTTTCAAAGAAGTAACAAATTCCCATTCTGACAAGGGACTTGGAAGCTCTTTTGACTTTTCACAAAAGTTGAAATTTTTTCTAAGTCCCATCTCATTATGAGATTGGACTTGGAAAAATATTCAACTTTTGTCTAAGTTGACATGTGTGCCGCTTCCCATGTCAGAATGGGACATTTTGAGTTATTGGATGGAAAGATAAACTTTTTTGATCCAAAAAGTGAAAAAGTGCAAATTCATAGTTTTTTGTCAAAAAAGTGACAAAGTCCCATTCTGAGTGGGCACTTGGAAAAATTTCAACTTTTTTCATCCAAAAAGTGAAAAAATCCAAATGTCATCTTTTTTAGTCCCAAAAGTGAAAAAATCAAATTTCAATTTTTTTCTTCAAAAAAGTGAAAAAAATTACATTCTGAGTGGGCACTTGGAAAAAATTTCACCTTTTTTCACCAAAAAAGTGAAAAAAATCCAAATTTCATCTTTTTTAGTCCCAAAAGTGAAAAAATCAAATTTCTATTTTTTTCTTCAAAAAAGTGAAAAAAATTCCATTCTGAGTAGGCACTTGAAAAAAATTTCAACTTTTTTCATCCAAAAATTGAAAAAATCCAAATTTCATCTTTTTTAGTCCCAAAAGTGAACAAATCAAATTTCAATTTTTTTCTTCAAAAAAGTGAAAAAAAAAATCATTCTGAGTGGGCACTTGGAAAAAATTTCAACTTTTTTCACCCAAAAAGTGAAAAAATCCAAATTTCATCTTCTTTACTCCCAAAAGTGAAAAAATCACATTTCATTTTTTTTCTTCAAAAAAGTGAAAAAAAAATCCACTCTGAGTGGGCACTTGGAAAAAATTTCAACTTTTTTCATCCAAAAAGTGAAAAAAAAAACAAATATCATCTTTAATAGTCCCAAAAGTGAAAAAATCAAATTTCAATTTTTTTCTTTAAAAAAGTGAAAAAAAGATCATTCTGAGTGGGCACTTGGAAAAAAATTCAACTTTTTTCATCAAACATGTGAAAAAATCCAAATTTCATCTTTTTTAGTCCCAAAAGTGAAAAAATCACATTTCAATTTTTTTCTTCAAAAAAGTGAATAAAAAAATCATTCTGAGTGGGCATTTGGAAGATATTTCAACTTTTTTCATCAAAAAAGTGAAAAAATCCAAATTTCATCTTTTTTAGTACCAAAAGTGGAAAAATCAGATTTCAATTTTTTTCTTCAAAAAAGTGAAAAATACTCCATTCTGAGTAGGCACTTGGAAAAAATTTCTACTTTTTTCATCCAAAAAGTGAAAAATTCCAAATTCAATATATTTCTTCAAAAAAGTCACAAAGTCCCATTCTGAATGGGGACTTAGAAAAAATTTCAACCTTTATTTTCAAAAAAAGTGAAAACATCCAAATTTGACTTTCTTTTTCAAAGAAGTAACAAATTCCCATTCTGACAAGGGACTTGGAAGCTCTTTTGACTTTTCACAAAAGTTGAAATTTTTTCTAAGTCCCATCTCATTATGAGATTGGACTTAGAAAAATATTCAACTTTTGTCTAAGTTGACATGTGTGCCGCTTCCCATGTCAGAATGGGACATTTTGAGTTATTGGATGGAAAGATAAACTTTTTTGATCCAAAAAGTGAAAAAGTGCAAATTCATAGTTTTTTGTCAAAAAGTGACAAAGTCCCATTCTGAGTGGGCACTTGGAAAAAATTTCAACTTTTTTCACCAAAAAAGTGAAAAAAATCCAAATTTCATCTTTTTTAGTCCCAAAAGTGAAAAAATCAAATTTCAATTTTTTCTTCAAAAAAGTGAAAAAAATGCCATTCTGAGTAGGCACTTGGAAAAAAATTCAACTTTTTTCATCCAAAAAAGTGAAAAAATCCAAATTTCATCTTTTTTAGTCCCAAAAGTGAAAAAATCAAATTTCAATTTTTTTCTTCAAAAAAGTGAAAAAAAAATCATTCTGAGTGGGCACTTGGAAAAAATTTCTACTTTTTTCATCCAAAAAGTGAGAAAAACAAATTTCATATTTTATAGTGCCAAAAGTGAAAAAATCAAATTTCATTTTTTTCTTCAAAAAAGTGAAAAAAAATTCATTCTGAGTGGTCACTTGGAAAAAATTTCAACTTTTTTTTCACCAAAAAAGTTAAAAAGTCCGGTTCTGAGTGGGCTCTTGGAAAAAATTTCTACTTTTTTCATCCAAAAAGTGAAAAATCAAAATTCAATATATTTCTTCAAAAAAGTCACAAAGTCCCATTCTGAATGGGGACTTAGAAAACATTTCAACCTTTATTTTCCAAAAAGTGAAAACATCCAAATTTGACTTTCTTTTTCAAAGAAGTAACAAATTCCCATTCTGACAAGGGACTTGGAAGCTCTTTTGACTTTTCACAAAAGTTGACATTTTTTCTAAGTCCCATCTCATTATGAGATGGGACTTAGAAAAATATTCAACTTTTGTCTAAGTTGACATGTGTGCCGATTCCCATGTCAGAATGGGACATTTTGACTTATTGGATGGAAAGATAAACTTTTTTGATCCAAAAAGTGAAAAAGTGCAAATTCATAGTTTTTGTCAAAAAAGTGACAAAGTCCCATTCTGAGTGGGCACTTGGAAAAAATTTCAACTTTTTTTCATAAAAAAAGTTACAAAATCCAAATTTCATCTTTTTTAGTCCCAAAAGTGAAAAAATCAAATTTCATTTTTTTTCTTCAAAAAAGTGAAGAAAAAAAAATCATTCTGAGTGGGCACTTGGAAAAAAATTCAACTTTTTTCATCCAAAAAGTGAAAAAAAAAACAAATTTCATCTTTTATAGTCCCAAAAGTGAAAAAATCACATTTCTATTTTTTTCTTCAAAAAAGTGAATAAAAAAATCATTCTGAGTGGGCACTTGGAAAATATTTCAACTTTTTTCATCAAAAAAGTGAAAACAATCCAAATTTCATCTTTTTTAGTCCCAAAAGTGGAAAAATCAGATTTCAATTTTTTTCTTCAAAAAAGTGAAAAAAATTCCATTCTGAGTAGGCACTTGGAAAAAATGTCTACTTTTTTCATCCAAAAAGTGAAAAATTCCAAATTCAATATATTTCTTCAAAAAAGTCACAAAGTCCCATTCTGAAAGGGGACTTAGAAAAAATTTCAACCTTTATTTTCCAAAAAGTGAAAACATCCAAATTTGACTTTCTTTTTCAAAGAAGTAACAAATTCCCATTCTGACAAGGGACTTGGAAGCTCTTTTGACTTTTCACAAAAGTTGACATTTGTTCTAAGTCCCATCTCATTATGAGATGGGACTTAGAAAAATATTCAACTTTTGTCTAAGTTGACATGTGTGCTGCTTCCCATGTCAGAATGGGACATTTTTGAGTTATTGGATGGAAAGATAAACTTTTTTGATCCAAAAAGTGAAAAAGTGCAAATTTCATCTTTTTTAGTCCCAAAAGTGAAAAAATCAAATTTCAATTTTTTTCTTCAAAAAAGTGAAAAAAATTACATTCTGAGTGGGCACTTGGAAAAAAATTCAACTTTTTTCACCAAAAAAGTGAAAAAATCCAAATTTCATCTTTTTTAGTCCCAAAAGTGAAAAAATCAAATTTCAATTTTTTTCTTCAAAAAAGTGAAGAAAAAAAATCATTCTGAGTGGGCATTTGGAAAAAATTTCAACTTTTTTCACAAAAAAAGTGAAAAAATCCAAATTTCATCTTTTTTAGTCCCAAAAGTGAAAAAATCACATTTCAATTTTTTTCTTCAAAAAAGTGAAAAAAAAAAAAAAATTCCATTCTGAGTGGGCACTTTGAAAAAATTTCAACTTTTTTCATCCAAAAAGTGAAAAAAAAAAAATTTCATATTTTATAGTCCCAAAAGTGAAAAAATCAAATTTCAATTTTTTCTTCACAAAAGTGAAAAAAAAATTATTCTGAGTGGTCACTTGGAAAAAATTTCAACTTTTTTTTCACCAAAAAAGTGAAAAAGTCCGGTTCTGAGTGGGCACTTGGAAAAAATTTCTACTTTTTTCATCCAAAAAGTGAAAAAATGAAAATTCAATATATTTCTTCAAAAAAGTCACAAAGTCCCATTCTGAATGGGGACTTAGAAAAAATTTCAACCTTTATTTTCCAAAAAGTGAAAACATCCAAATTTGACTTTCTTTTTCAAAGAAGTAACAAATTCCCATTCTGACAAGGGACTTGGAAGCTCTTTTGACTTTTCACAAAAGTTGAAATTTTTTCTAAGTCCCATCTCATTATGAGATGGGACTTAGAAAAATATTCAACTTTTGTCTAAGTTGACATGTGTGCCGCTTCCCATGTCAGAATGGGACATTTTGACTTATTGGATGGAAAGATAAACTTTTTTGATCCAAAAAGTGAAAAAGTGCAAATTCATAGTTTTTGTCAAAAAAGTGACAAAGTCCCATTCTGAGTGGGCACTTGGAAAAAATTTCAACTTTTTTTCATCCAAAAAGTTAAAAAATCCAAATCTCATCTTTTTTAGTCCCAAAAGTGAAAAAAATCACATTTCAATTTTTTTCTTCAAAAAAGTGAAAAAAAATCCATTCTGAGTGGGCACTTGGAAAAAAATTGAACTTTTTTCATAAAAAAAGTGAAAAAATCCAAATTTCATCTTTTTTAGTCCCAAAAGTGAAAAAATCAAATTTCAATTTTTTTCTTCAAAAAAGTGAAAAAAAATCCATTCTGAGTGGGCACTCGGAAAAAATTTCAACTTTTTTCATCCAAAAAGTGAAAAAATCCAAATTTCATCTTTTTTAGTCCCAAAAGTGAAAAAATCAAATTTCTATTTTTTTCTTCAAAAAAGTGAAGAAAAAAAATTACATTCTGAGTGGGCAATTGGAAAAAATTTCAACTTTTTTCATCCAAAAATTGAAAAAATCCAAATTTCATCTTTTTTAGTCCCAAAAGTGAAAAAATCAGATTTCAATTTTTTTCTTCAAAAAAGTGAAAAAAATTCCATTCTGAGTAGGCACTTGGAAAAAATTTCAACTTTTTTCATCCAAAAAGTGAAAAAAATCAAAATTTCATATTTTTTAGTCCTAAAAGTGAAAAAAATCACATTTCAATTTTTTTCTTCAAAAAAGTGAAAAAAAATCCATTCTGAGTGGGCACTTGGAAAAAAATTGAACTTTTTTCATAAAAAAAGTGAAAAAATCCAAATTTCATCTTTTTTAGTCCCAAAAGTGAAAAAATCAAATTTCAATTTTTTTCAACAAAAAAGTGACAAAGTCCGGTTCTGAGTGGGCACTTGGAAAAAATTTCAACTTTTTTCACCAAAAAAGTGAAAAAATCCAAATTTAATCTTTTTTAGTCCCAAAAGTGAAAAAATCAAATTTCATTTTTTTTCTTCAAAAAAGTGACAAAGTCCGGTTCTGAGTGGTCACTTAAAAAATATTTCAACTTTTTTCATCTAAAAAGTGAAAAAATCCAAATTTCATCTTTTTAGTCCCAAAAGTGAAAAAATCACATTTCAGTTTTTTCTTTCAAAAAACTGACAAAGTCCCATTCTGAGTTGGCATTTAGAAAAACATGTCTACTTTTTTTCATCCAAAAAGTGAAAAAATCCAAATTCATACATTTCTTCAAAAAATTCGCAAAGTCCCATTCTGAATGGGGACTTAGAAAATTTTTCAACCTTTATCGTCCAAAAAGAGAAAACATCCAAATTTAATTTTCTACTTCAAAGAAGTGACAAATTCCCATTCTGACAAGGGACGTGGAAGCTCTTTTGACTTTTTACAAAAATTGAATTTTTTTCTAAGTCCCATCTCATTATGAGATGGGACTTAGAAAAATATTCAACTTTTGTCTAAGTTGAAATGTGTTCCGCTTCCCATGTCAGAATGGGACATTTCGACTTATTGGATGGAAAGATAAACTTTTTTGATCCAAATAGTGAAAAAGTGCAAATTCATAGTTTTTGTCCAAAATGTGACAAAGTCCCATTCTGAGTAGGGATTTGAAAAAAGTTCACATTTTTGATCCAAAAGGTGAAAAAAATCCAAATTTCATCTTTTTTAGTCCCAAAAATGAAAAAATCAAATTTACATTTTTTTCTTCAAAAAAGTGAAAAAAAATCCATTCTGAGTGGGTACTTGGAAAAAATTTCAACTTTTTTCATCCAAAAAGTGAAAAAATCCAAATTTCATCTTTTTTAGTCCCAAAAGTGAAAAAATCAGATTTCAATTTTTTTCTTCAAAAAAGTGAAAAAAATTCCATTCTGAGTAGGCACTTGGAAAAAATTTCAACTTTTTTCATCCAAAAAGTGAAAAAAATCAAAATTTCATATTTTTTAGTCCTAAAAGTGAACAAAATCACATTTCAATTTTTTTCTTCAAAAAAGTGAAAAAAAATCCATTCTGAGTGGGCACTTGGAAAAAAATTGAACTTTTTTCATAAAAAAAGTGAAAAAATCCAAATTTCATCTTTTTTAGTCCCAAAAGTGAAAAAATCAAATTTCAATTTTTTTCAACAAAAAAGTGACAAAGTCCGGTTCTGAGTGGGCACTTGGAAAAAATTTCAACTTTTTTCACCAAAAAAGTGAAAAAATCCAAATTTAATCTTTTTTAGTCCCAAAAGTGAAAAAATCAAATTTCATTTTTTTTCTTCAAAAAAGTGACAAAGTCCGGTTCTGAGTGGTCACTTAAAAAATATTTCAACTTTTTTCATCTAAAAAGTGAAAAAATCCAAATTTCATCTTTTTTAGTCCCAAAAGTGAAAAAATCACATTTCAGTTTTTTCTTTCAAAAAACTGACAAAGTCCCATTCTGAGTTGGCATTTAGAAAAACATGTCTACTTTTTTTCATCCAAAAAGTGAAAAAATCCAAATTCATACATTTCTTCAAAAATTCGCAAAGTCCCATTCTGAATGGGGACTTAGAAAATTTTTCAACCTTTATCGTCCAAAAAGAGAAAACATCCAAATTTAATTTTCTACTTCAAAGAAGTGACAAATTCCCATTCTGACAAGGGACGTGGAAGCTCTTTTGACTTTTTACAAAAATTGAATTTTTTTCTAAGTCCCATCTCATTATGAGATGGGACTTAGAAAAATATTCAACTTTTGTCTAAGTTGAAATGTGTTCCGCTTCCCATGTCAGAATGGGACATTTCGACTTATTGGATGGAAAGATAAACTTTTTTGATCCAAATAGTGAAAAAGTGCAAATTCATAGTTTTTGTCCAAAATGTGACAAAGTCCCATTCTGAGTAGGGATTTGAAAAAAGTTCACATTTTTGATCCAAAAGGTGAAAAAAATCCAAATTTCATCTTTTTTAGTCCCAAAAATGAAAAAATCAAATTTACATTTTTTTCTTCAAAAAAGTGAAAAAAAATCCATTCTGAGTGGGTACTTGGAAAAAATTTCAACTTTTTTCATCCAAAAAGTGAAAAAATCCAAATTTCATCTTTTTTAGTCCCAAAAGTGAAAAAATCAGATTTCAATTTTTTTCTTCAAAAAAGTGAAAAAAATTCCATTCTGAGTAGGCACTTGGAAAAAATTTCAACTTTTTTCATCCAAAAAGTGAAAAAAATCAAAATTTCATATTTTTTAGTCCTAAAAGTGAACAAAATCACATTTCAATTTTTTTCTTCAAAAAAGTGAAAAAAAATCCATTCTGAGTGGGCACTTGGAAAAAAATTGAACTTTTTTCATAAAAAAAGTGAAAAAATCCAAATTTCATCTTTTTTAGTCCCAAAAGTGAAAAAATCAAATTTCAATTTTTTTCAACAAAAAAGTGACAAAGTCCGGTTCTGAGTGGGCACTTGGAAAAAATTGCAACTTTTTTCACCAAAAAAGTGAAAAAATCCAAATTTAATCTTTTTTAGTCCCAAAAGTGAAAAAAACAAATTTCATTTTTTTTCTTTCAAAAAAGTGACAAAGTCCCATTCTGAGTTGGCATTTAGAAAAACATGTCTACTTTTTTTCATCCAAAAAGTGAAAAAATCCAAATTCATACATTTCTTCAAAAAATTCGCAAAGTCCCATTCTGAATGGGGACTTAGAAAATTTTTCAACCTTTATCGTCCAAAAAGAGAAAACATCCAAATTTAATTTTCTACTTCAAAGAAGTGACAAATTCCCATTCTGACAAGGGACGTGGAAGCTCTTTTGACTTTTTACAAAAATTGAATTTTTTTCTAAGTCCCATCTCATTATGAGATGGGACTTAGAAAAATATTCAACTTTTGTCTAAGTTGAATTGTGTTCCGCTTCCCATGTCAGAATGGGACATTTCGACTTATTGGATGGAAAGATAAACTTTTTTGATCCAAATAGTGAAAAAGTGCAAATTCATAGTTTTTGTCCAAAATGTGACAAAGTCCCATTCTGAGTAGGGATTTGAAAAAAGTTCACATTTTTGATCCAAAAGGTGAAAAAAATCCAAATTTCATCTTTTTTAGTCCCAAAAGTGAAAAAATCAAATTTACATTTTTTTCTTCAAAAAAGTGAAAAAAAATCCATTCTGAGTGGGTACTTGGAAAAAATTTCAACTTTTTTCATCCAAAAAGTGAAAAAATCCAAATTTCATCTTTTTTAGTCCCAAAAGTGAAAAAATCAGATTTCAATTTTTTTCTTCAAAAAAGTGAAAAAAATTCCATTCTGAGTAGGCACTTGGAAAAAATTTCAACTTTTTTCATCCAAAAAGTGAAAAAAATCAAAATTTCATATTTTTTAGTCCTAAAAGTGAAAAAAATCACATTTCAATTTTTTTCTTCAAAAAAGTGAAAAAAAATCCATTCTGAGTGGGCACTTGGAAAAAAATTGAACTTTTTTCATAAAAAAAGTGAAAAAATCCAAATTTCATCTTTTTTAGTCCCAAAAGTGAAAAAATCAAATTTCAATTTTTTTCAACAAAAAAGTGACAAAGTCCGGTTCTGAGTGGGCACTTGGAAAAAATTTCAACTTTTTTCACCAAAAAAGTGAAAAAATCCAAATTTAATCTTTTTTAGTCCCAAAAGTGAAAAAATCAAATTTCATTTTTTTTCTTTCAAAAAAGTGACAAAGTCCCATTCTGAGTTGGCATTTAGAAAAACATGTCTACTTTTTTTCATCCAAAAAGTGAAAAAATCCAAATTCATACATTTCTTCAAAAAATTCGCAAAGTCCCATTCTGAATGGGGACTTAGAAAATTTTTCAACCTTTATCGTCCAAAAAGAGAAAACATCCAAATTTAATTTTCTACTTCAAAGAAGTGACAAATTCCCATTCTGACAAGGGACGTGGAAGCTCTTTTGACTTTTTACAAAAATTGAATTTTTTTCTAAGTCCCATCTCATTATGAGATGGGACTTAGAAAAATATTCAACTTTTGTCTAAGTTGAAATGTGTTCCGCTTCCCATGTCAGAATGGGACATTTCGACTTATTGGATGGAAAGATAAACTTTTTTGATCCAAATAGTGAAAAAGTGCAAATTCATAGTTTTTGTCCAAAATGTGACAAAGTCCCATTCTGAGTAGGGATTTGAAAAAAGTTCACATTTTTGATCCAAAAGGTGAAAAAAATCCAAATTTCATCTTTTTTAGTCCCAAAAATGAAAAAATCAAATTTACATTTTTTTCTTCAAAAAAGTGAAAAAAAATCCATTCTGAGTGGGTACTTGGAAAAAATTTCAACTTTTTTCATCCAAAAATTGAAAAAATCCAAATTTCATCTTTTTTAGTCCCAAAAGTGAAAAAATCAGATTTCAATTTTTTTCTTCAAAAAAGTGAAAAAAATTCCATTCTGAGTAGGCACTTGGAAAAAATTTCAACTTTTTTCATCCAAAAAGTGAAAAAAATCAAAATTTCATATTTTTTAGTCCTAAAAGTGAAAAAATCACATTTCAATTTTTTTCTTCAAAAAAGTGAAAAAAAATCCATTCTGAGTGGGCACTTGGAAAAAAATTGAACTTTTTTCATAAAAAAAGTGAAAAAATCCAAATTTCATCTTTTTTAGTCCCAAAAGTGAAAAAATCAAATTTCAATTTTTTTCAACAAAAAAGTGACAAAGTCCGGTTCTGAGTGGGCACTTGGAAAAAATTTCAACTTTTTTCACCAAAAAAGTGAAAAAATCCAAATTTAATCTTTTTTAGTCCCAAAAGTGAAAAAATCAAATTTCATTTTTTTTCTTCAAAAAAGTGACAAAGTCCGGTTCTGAGTGGTCACTTAAAAAATATTTCAACTTTTTTCATCTAAAAAGTGAAAAAATCCAAATTTCATCTTTTTTAGTCCCAAAAGTGAAAAAATCACATTTCAGTTTTTTCTTTCAAAAAACTGACAAAGTCCCATTCTGAGTTGGCATTTAGAAAAACATGTCTACTTTTTTTCATCCAAAAAGTGAAAAAATCCAAATTCATACATTTCTTCAAAAAATTCGCAAAGTCCCATTCTGAATGGGGACTTAGAAAATTTTTCAACCTTTATCGTCCAAAAAGAGAAAACATCCAAATTTAATTTTCTACTTCAAAGAAGTGACAAATTCCCATTCTGACAAGGGACGTGGAAGCTCTTTTGACTTTTTACAAAAATTGAATTTTTTTCTAAGTCCCATCTCATTATGAGATGGGACTTAGAAAAATATTCAACTTTTGTCTAAGTTGAAATGTGTTCCGCTTCCCATGTCAGAATGGGACATTTCGACTTATTGGATGGAAAGATAAACTTTTTTGATCCAAATAGTGAAAAAGTGCAAATTCATAGTTTTTGTCCAAAATGTGACAAAGTCCCATTCTGAGTAGGGATTTGAAAAAAGTTCACATTTTTGATCCAAAAGGTGAAAAAAATCCAAATTTCATCTTTTTTAGTCCCAAAAATGAAAAAATCAAATTTACATTTTTTTCTTCAAAAAAGTGAAAAAAAATCCATTCTGAGTGGGTACTTGGAAAAAATTTCAACTTTTTTCATCCAAAAAGTGAAAAAAATCAAAATTTCATATTTTTTAGTCCTAAAAGTGAAAAAAATCACATTTCAATTTTTTTCTTCAAAAAAGTGAAAAAAAATCCATTCTGAGTGGGCACTTGGAAAAAAATTGAACTTTTTTCATAAAAAAAGTGAAAAAATCCAAATTTCATCTTTTTTAGTCCCAAAAGTGAAAAAATCAAATTTCAATTTTTTTCAACAAAAAAGTGACAAAGTCCGGTTCTGAGTGGGCACTTGGAAAAAATTTCAACTTTTTTCACCAAAAAAGTGAAAAAATCCAAATTTAATCTTTTTTAGTCCCAAAAGTGAAAAAATCAAATTTCATTTTTTTTCTTTCAAAAAAGTGACAAAGTCCCATTCTGAGTTGGCATTTAGAAAAACATGTCTACTTTTTTTCATCCAAAAAGTGAAAAAATCCAAATTCATACATTTCTTCAAAAAATTCGCAAAGTCCCATTCTGAATGGGGACTTAGAAAATTTTTCAACCTTTATCGTCCAAAAAGAGAAAACATCCAAATTTAATTTTCTACTTCAAAGAAGTGACAAATTCCCATTCTGACAAGGGACGTGGAAGCTCTTTTGACTTTTTACAAAAATTGAATTTTTTTCTAAGTCCCATCTCATTATGAGATGGGACTTAGAAAAATATTCAACTTTTGTCTAAGTTGAAATGTGTTCCGCTTCCCATGTCAGAATGGGACATTTCGACTTATTGGATGGAAAGATAAACTTTTTTGATCCAAATAGTGAAAAAGTGCAAATTCATAGTTTTTGTCCAAAATGTGACAAAGTCCCATTCTGAGTAGGGATTTGAAAAAAGTTCACATTTTTGATCCAAAAGGTGAAAAAAATCCAAATTTCATCTTTTTTAGTCCCAAAAGTGAAAAAAACAAATTTACATTTTTTTCTTCAAAAAAGTGAAAAAAAATCCATTCTGAGTAGGCACTTGGAAAAAATTTCAACTTTTTTCATCCAAAAAGTGAAAAAATCCAAATTTCATCTTTTTTAGTCCCAAAAGTGAAAAAATCAGATTTCAATTTTTTTCTTCAAAAAAGTGAAAAAAATTCCATTCTGAGTAGGCACTTGGAAAAAATTTCAACTTTTTTCATCCAAAAAGTGAAAAAAATCAAAATTTCATATTTTTTAGTCCTAAAAGTGAAAAAAATCACATTTCAATTTTTTTCTTCAAAAAAGTGAAAAAAAATCCATTCTGAGTGGGCACTTGGAAAAAAATTGAACTTTTTTCATAAAAAAAGTGAAAAAATCCAAATTTCATCTTTTTTAGTCCCAAAGGTGAAAAAATCAAATTTCAATTTTTTTCAACAAAAAAGTGACAAAGTCCGGTTCTGAGTGGGCACTTGGAAAAAATTTCAGCTTTTTTCATGAAAAGTGAAAAAATCCAAATTTAATCTTTTTTAGTCCGAAAAGTGAAAAAATCAAATTTCATTTTTTTTCTTCAAAAAAGTGACAAAGTCCGGTTCTGAGTGGTCACTTAAAAAATATTTCAACTTTTTTCATCTAAAAAGTGAAAAAATCCAAATTTAATCTTTTTTAGTCCCAAAAGTGAAAAAATCACATTTCAATTTTTTCTTTCAAAAAAGTGACAAAGTCCCATTCTGAGTTGGCATTTAGAAAAACATGTCTACTTTTTTTCATCCAAAAAGTGAAAAAATCCAAATTCATACATTTCTTCAAAAAATTTGCAAAGTCCCATTCTGAATGGGGACTTAGAAAATTTTTCAACCTTTATCGTCCAAAGAGAGAAAACATCCAAATTTAATTTTCTACTTCAAAGAAGTGACAAATTCCCATTCTGACAAGGGACGTGGAAGCTCTTTTGACTTTTTACAAAAATTGAATTTTTTTCTAAGTCCCATCTCATTATGAGATGGGACTTAGAAAAATATTCAACTTTTGTCTAAGTTGAAATGTGTTCCGCTTCCCATGTCAGAATGGGACATTTCGACTTATTGGATGGAAAGATAAACTTTTTTGATCCAAATAGTGAAAAAGTGCAAATTCATAGTTTTTGTCCAAAATGTGACAAAGTCCCATTCTGAGTGGGGATTTGAAAAAAGTTCACATTTTTCATCCAAAAGGTGAAAAAAATCCAAATTTCATCTTTTTTAGTCCCAAAAGTGAAAAAAACTAATTTCAATATTTTTCTTCAAAAAAGTGAAACAAATTCCATTCTGAGTGGGCACTTGGAAAAAATTTCAACTTTTTTCACCAAAAAAGTTAAAAAATCCAAATTTCATCTTTTTTAGTCCCAAAAGTGAAAAAATCAGATTTCAATTTTATTCTTCAAAAAAGTGAAAAAAAATCCATTCTGAGAAGGCATTTGGAAAAAATTTCAACTTTTTTCATCCAAAAAGTGAAGAAATCCAAATTTCATGTTTTTTAGTCCCAAAAGTGAAAAAATCAAATTCCAAATTCAATATATTTCTTCAAAAAAGTAACAAAGTCCCATTCTGAATGGGGACTTAGAAAAAATGTCAACCTTTATTTTCCAAAAACTGAAAACATCCAAATTTGACTTTCTTTTTCAAAGAAATAACAAATTCCCATTCTGACAAGGGACTTGGAAGCTCTTTTGACTTTTCACAAAAGTTGAAATTTTTTCTAAGTCCCATCTCATTATGAGATGGGACTTAGAAAAATATTCAACTTTTGTCTAAGTTGACATGGGTGCCGCTTCCCATGTCAGAATGGGACATTTTGACTTATTGGATGGAAAGATAAACTTTTTTGATCCAAAAAGTGAAAAAGTGCAAATTCATAGTTTTTGTCAAAAAAGTGGCAAAGTCCCATTCTGAGTGGGCACTTGGAAAAAATTTCAACTTTTTTTCATCCAAAAAGTGAAAAAATCCAAATTTCATCTTTTTTAGTCCCAAAAGTGAAAAAAACAAAATTTCATGTTTTTCTTCAAAAAAGTGAGAAAAAAAAATCATTCTGAGTGGGAACTTGGAAAAAATTTCAACTTTTTTCACCAAAAAAGTGAAAAGATCCCAATTTCATCTTTTTTAGTCCCAAAAGTGAAAAAATCACATTTCAATTTTTTCTTCAAAAAAGTGAAAAAAAAATCCTTTCTGAGTGGGCACTTGGAAAAAAAATCAACTTTTTTTATCCAAAAAGTGAAAAAAAACAAATTTTATATTTTATAGTCCCAAAAGTCAAAAAATCAAATTTCAATTTTTTCTTCAAAAAAGTGAAAAAAAATTCATTCTGAGTGGTCACTTGGAAAAAATTTCAACTTTTTGTCACCAAAAAAGTGAAAAAGTCCGGTTCTGAGTGGGCACTTGGAAAAAATTTCTACTTTTTTCATCCAAAAAGTGAAAAAATCCAAATTCAATATATTTCTTCAAAAAAGTCACAAAGTCCCATTCTGAATGGGGACTTAGAAAAAATTTCAACCTTTATCGTCCAAAAAGTGAAAACATCCAAATTTGACTTTCTTTTTCAAAGAAGTAACAAATTCCTATTCTGACAAGGGACTTGGAAGCTCTTTTGACTTTTCACAAAAGTTGAAATTTTTTCTAAGTCCCATCTCATTATGAGATGGGACTTAGAAAAATATTCAACTTTTGTCTAAGTTGATATGTGTGCCGCTTCCCATGTCAGAATGGGACATTTCGACTTATTGGATGGAAAGATAAACTTTTCTGATACAAATAGTGAAAAATTGCAAATTCATAGTTTTTGTCAAAAAAGTGACAAAGCCCGGTTCTGAGTGGGCACTTGGAAAAAATGTCAACTTTTTTCATCCAGAAAATGAAAAAATCAAAATTTCATCTTTTTTAGTCCCAAAAGTGAAAAAAATCACATTTCAATTTTTTTCTTTAAAAAGGTGAAACAAATTCCATTCTGAGTGGGCACTTGGAAAAAATTTCAACTTTTTTCATCCAAAAAGTGAAAAAAATCGAAATTTCATCTTTTTTAGTCCCAAAAGTGAAAAAATCAAATTTCAATTTTTTTCTTTAAAAAAGTGAAAAAAAAATCATTCTGAGTGGGCACTTGGAAAAAATTTCAACTTTTTTCATCCAAAAAGTGAAAAATAACAAATTTCATCTTTTTTAGTCCCAAAAGTGAAAAAAATCACATTTCAATTTTTTTCTTTAAAAAGGTGAAACAAATTCCATTCTGAGTGGGCACTTGGAAAAAATTTCAACTTTTTTCATCCAAAAAGTGAAGAAATCCAAATTTCATCTTTTTTAGTCCCAAAAGTGAAAAAATCACATTTCAATTTTTTTCTTCAAAAAAGGCAATAAAAAAATCATTCTGAGTGGGCACTTGGAAAAAATTTCAACTTTTTTCATCAAAAAAGTGAAAAAAAAACAAATTTCATCTTTTTTAGTCCCAAAAGTGGAAAAATCAGATTTCAATTTTTTTCTTCAAAAAAGTGAAAAAAATTCCATTCTGAGTAGGCACTTGGAAAAAATTTCAACTTTTTTCATCCAAAAAGTGAAAAAATCCAAATTTCATCTTTTTTAGTCCCAAAAGTGAAAAAATCAAATTTCAATTTTTTTCTTCAAAAAAGTGACAAAGTCCGGTTCTGAGTGGACACTTGGAAAAAAATTCTACTTTTTTCATCCAAAAAGTGAAAAAATCCAAATTCAATATATTCCTTCAAAAAAGTCACAAAGCCCCATTCTGAATGAGTACTTAGAAAAAATTTCAACCTTTATCGTCCAAAAAGTGAAAACATCCAAATTTGACTTTCTTTTTCAAAGAAGTAACAAATTCCCATTCTGACAAGGGACTTGGAAGATCTTTTGACTTTTCACAAAAGTTGAAATTCTTTCTAAGTCCCATCTCATTATGAGATGGGACTTAGAAAAATATACAACTTTTGTCTAAGTTGACATGTGTGCCGCTTCCCATGTCAGAATGGGACATTTTGAGTTATTGGATGGAAAGATAAACTTTTTTGATCCAAAAAGTGAAAAAGTGCAAATTCATAGTTTTTTGTCAAAAAAGTGACAAAGTCCCATTCTGAGTGGACACTTGGAAAAAATTTCAACTTTTTTCATCCAAAAAGTGAAAAAATCCAAATGTCATCTTTTTTAGTCCCAAAAGTGAAAAAATCTAATTTCAATTTTTTTCTTCAAAAAAGTGAAAAAAATTCCATTCTGAGTAGGCACTTGGAAAAAATTTCAACTTTTTTCATCCAAAAAGTGAAAAAATCCAAATTTCATCTTTTTTAGTCCCAAAAGTGAACATATCAAATTTCAATTTTTTTCTTCAAAAAAGTGGAAAAAAAATCATTCTGAATGGGCACGTGGAAAAAATTTCAACTTTTTTCACCAAAAAAGTGAAAAAATCCAAATTTCATCTTTTTTACTCCCAAAAGTGAAAAAATCACATTTCATTTTTTTTCTTCAAAAAAGTGAAAAAAAAATCCATTCTGAAAGGGCACTTGGAAAAAATTTCAACTTTTTTCATCCAAAAAGTGAAAAAAAACAAATTTCATCTTTTTTAGTCCCAAAAGTGGAAAAATCTGATTTCAATTTTTTTCATCCAAAAAGTGAAAAAAAACAAATTTCATCTTTTATAGTCCCAAAAGTGAAAAAATCAAATTTCAATTTTTTTCTTCAAAAAAGTGAAAAAATAATCATTCTGAGTGGGCACTTGGAAAAAATTTCAACTTTTTTCATCCAAAAAGTGAAGAAATCCAAATTTCATCTTTTTTAGTCCCAAAAGTGAAAAAATCACATTTCAATTTTTTTCTTCAAAAAAGTCAATAAAAAAATCATTCTGAGTGGGCACTTGGAAAAAATTTCAACTTTTTTCATCAAAAAAGTGAAAAAAAAACAAATTTCATCTTTTTTAGTCCCAAAAGTGGAAAAATCAGATTTCAATTTTTTTCTTCAAAAAAGTGAAAAAAATTCCATTCTGAGTAGGCACTTGGAAAAAATTTCAACTTTTTTCATCCAAAAAGTGAAAAAATCCAAATTTCATCTTTTTTAGTCCCAAAAGTGAACAAATCAAATTTCAATTTTTTTCTTCAAAAAAGTGGAAAAAAAATCATTCTGAATGGGCACTTGGAAAAAATTTCAACTTTTTTCACCAAAAAAGTGAAAAAATCCAAATTTCATCTTTTTTACTCCCAAAAGTGAAAAAATCACATTTCATTTTTTTTCTTCAAAAAAGTGAAAAAAAAATCCATTCTGAAAGGGCACTTGGAAAAAATTTCAACTTTTTTCATCCAAAAAGTGAAAAAAAACAAATTTCATCTTTTTTAGTCCCAAAAGTGGAAAAATCAGATTTCAATTTTTTTCATCCAAAATGTGAAAAAAAACAAATTTCATCTTTTATAGTCCCAAAAGTGAAAAAATCCAATTTCAATTTTTTTCTTCAAAAAAGTGAAAAAATAATCATTCTGAGTGGGCACTTGGAAAAAATTTCAACTTTTTTCATCCAAAAAGTGAAGAAATCCAAATTTCATCTTTTTTAGTCCCAAAAGTGAAAAAATCACATTTCAATTTTTTTCTTCAAAAAAGTCAATAAAAAAATCATTCTGAGTGGGCACTTGGAAAAAATTGCAACTTTTTTCATAAAAAAAGTGAAAAAATCCAAATTTCATCTTTTTTAGTCCCAAAAGTGAAAAAATCAAATTTCAATTTTTTTCAACAAAAAAGTGACAAAGTCCGGTTCTGAGTGGGCACTTGGAAAAAATTTCAACTTTTTTCACCAAAAAAGTGAAAAAATCCAAATTTAATCTTTTTTAGTCCCAAAAGTGAAAAAATCAAATTTCATTTTTTTTCTTCAAAAAAGTGACAAAGTCCGGTTCTGAGTGGTCACTTAAAAAATATTTCAACTTTTTTCATCTAAAAAGTGAAAAAATCCAAATTTAATCTTTTTTAGTCCCAAAAGTGAAAAAATCACATTTCAATTTTTTCTTTCAAAAAACTGACAAAGTCCCATTCTGAGTTGGCATTTAGAAAAACATGTCTACTTTTTTTCATCCAAAAAGTGAAAAAATCCAAATTCATACATTTCTTCAAAAAATTCGCAAAGTCCCATTCTGAATGGGGACTTAGAAAATTTTTCAACCTTTATCGTCCAAAAAGAGAAAACATCCAAATTTAATTTTCTACTTCAAAGAAGTGACAAATTCCCATTCTGACAAGGGACGTGGAAGCTCTTTTGACTTTTTACAAAAATTGAATTTTTTTCTAAGTCCCATCTCATTATGAGATGGGACTTAGAAAAATATTCAACTTTTGTCTAAGTTGAAATGTGTTCCGCTTCCCATGTCAGAATGGGACATTTCGACTTATTGGATGGAAAGATAAACTTTTTTGATCCAAATAGTGAAAAAGTGCAAATTCATAGTTTTTGTCCAAAATGTGACAAAGTCCCATTCTGAGTAGGGATTTGAAAAAAGTTCACATTTTTGATCCAAAAGGTGAAAAAAATCCAAATTTCATCTTTTTTAGTCCCAAAAGTGAAAAAATCAAATTTCAATTTTTTTCTTCAAAAAAGTGAAAAAAAATCCATTCTGAGTGGGTACTTGGAAAAAATTTCAACTTTTTTCATCCAAAAAGTGAAAAAATCCAAATTTCATCTTTTTTTGTCCCAAAAGTGAAAAAATCAGATTTCAATTTTTTTCTTCAAAAAAGTGAAAAAAATTCCATTCTGAGTAGGCACTTGGAAAAAATTTCAACTTTTTTCATCCAAAAAGTGAAAAAAATCAAAATTTCATATTTTTTAGTCCTAAAAGTGAAAAAAATCACATTTCAATTTTTTTCTTCAAAAAAGTGAAAAAAAATCCATTCTGAGTGGGCACTTGGAAAAAAATTGAACTTTTTTCATAAAAAAAGTGAAAAAATCAAAATTTCATCTTTTTTAGTCCCAAAAGTGAAAAAATCAAATTTCAATTTTTTTCAACAAAAAAGTGACAAAGTCCGGTTCTGAGTGGGCACTTGGAAAAAATTTCAACTTTTTTCACCAAAAAAGTGAAAAAATCCAAATTTAATCTTTTTTAGTCCCAAAAGTGAAAAAATCAAATTTCATTTTTTTTCTTCAAAAAAGTGACAAAGTCCGGTTCTGAGTGGTCACTTAAAAAATATTTCAACTTTTTTCATCTAAAAAGTGAAAAAATCCAAATTTCATCTTTTTTAGTCCCAAAAGTGAAAAAATCACATTTCAATTTTTTCTTTCAAAAAAGTGACAAAGTCCCATTCTGAGTTGGCATTTAGAAAAACATGTCTACTTTTTTTCATCCAAAAAGTGAAAAAATCCAAATTCATACATTTCTTCAAAAAATTCGCAAAGTCCCATTCTGAATGGGGACTTAGAAAATTTTTCAACCTTTATCGTCCAAAAAGAGAAAACATCCAAATTTAATTTTCTACTTCAAAGAAGTGACAAATTCCCATTCTGACAAGGGACGTGGAAGCTCTTTTGACTTTTTACAAAAATTGAATTTTTTTCTAAGTCCCATCTCATTATGAGATGGGACTTAGAAAAATATTCAACTTTTGTCTAAGTTGAAATGTGTTCCGCTTCCCATGTCAGAATGGGACATTTCGACTTATTGGATGGAAAGATAAACTTTTTTGATCCAAATAGTGAAAAAGTGCAAATTCATAGTTTTTGTCCAAAATGTGACAAAGTCCCATTCTGAGTAGGGATTTGAAAAAAGTTCACATTTTTCATCCAAAAGGTGAAAAAAATCCAAATTTCATCTTTTTTAGTCCCAAAAGTGAAAAAATAAAATTTACATTTTTTTCTTCAAAAAAGTGAAAAAAAATCCATTCTGAGTGGGTACTTGGAAAAAATTTCTACTTTTTTCATCCAAAAAGTGAAAAAATCCAAATTTCATATTTTTTAGTCCTAAAAGTGAAAAAAATCACATTTCAATTTTTTTCTTCAAAAAAGTGAAAAAAAATCCATTCTGAGTGGGCACTTGGAAAAAAATTGAACTTTTTTCATAAAAAAAGTGAAAAAATCCAAATTTCATCTTTTTTAGTCCCAAAAGTGAAAAAATCAAATTTCAATTTTTTTCAACAAAAAAGTGACAAAGTCCGGTTCTGAGTGGGCACTTGGAAAAAAATTCAACTTTTTTCATGAAAAAGTGAAAAAATCCAAATTTAATCTTTTTTAGTCCGAAAAGTGAAAAAATCAAATTTCATTTTTTTTCTTCAAAAAAGTGACAAAGTCCGGTTCTGAGTGGTCACTTAAAAAATATTTCAACTTTTTTCATCTAAAAAGTGAAAAAATCCAAATTTCATCTTTTTTAGTCCCAAAAGTGAAAAAATCACATTTCAATTTTTTCTTTCAAAAAAGTGACAAAGTCCCATTCTGAGTTGGCATTTAGAAAAACATGTCTACTTTTTTTCATCCAAAAAGTGAAAAAATCCAAATTCATACATTTCTTCAAAAAATTCGCAAAGTCCCATTCTGAATGGGGACTTAGAAAATTTTTCAACCTTTATCGTCCAAAAAGAGAAAACATCCAAATTTAATTTTCTACTTCAAAGAAGTGACAAATTCCCATTCTGACAAGGGACGTGGAAGCTCTTTTGACTTTTTACAAAAATTGAATTTTTTTCTAAGTCCCATCTCATTATGAGATGGGACTTAGAAAAATATTCAACTTTTGTCTAAGTTGAAATGTGTTCCGCTTCCCATGTCAGAATGGGACATTTCGACTTATTGGATGGAAAGATAAACTTTTTTGATCCAAATAGTGAAAAAGTGCAAATTCATAGTTTTTGTCCAAAATGTGACAAAGTCCCATTCTGAGTAGGGATTTGAAAAAAGTTCACATTTTTCATCCAAAAGGTGAAAAAAATCCAAATTTCATCTTTTTTAGTCCCAAAAGTGAAAAAATCAAATTTACATTTTTTTCTTCAAAAAAGTGAAAAAAAATCCATTCTGAGTGGGTACTTGGAAAAAATTTCTACTTTTTTCATCCAAAAAGTGAAAAAATCCAAATTTAATCTTTTTTAGTCCCAAAAGTGAAAAAATCAGATTTCAATTTTTTTCTTCAAAAAAGTGAAAAAAATTCCATTCTGAGTAGGCACTTGGAAAAAATTTCAACTTTTTTCATCCAAAAAGTGAAAAAATCCAAATTTCATATTTTTTAGTCCTAAAAGTGAAAAAAATCACATTTCAATTTTTTTCTTCAAAAAAGTGAAAAAAAAATCCATTCTGAGTGGGCACTTGGAAAAAAATTGAACTTTTTTCATAAAAAAAGTGAAAAAATCCAAATTTCATCTTTTTTAGTCCCAAAAGTGAAAAAATCAAATTTCAATTTTTTTCAACAAAAAAGTGACAAAGTCCGGTTCTGAGTGGGCACTTGGAAAAAAATTCAACTTTTTTCATGAAAAAGTGAAAAAATCCAAATTTAATCTTTTTTAGTCCGAAAAGTGAAAAAATCAAATTTCATTTTTTTTCTTCAAAAAAGTGACAAAGTCCGGTTCTGAGTGGTCACTTAAAAAATATTTCAACTTTTTTCATCTAAAAAGTGAAAAAATCCAAATTTCATCTTTTTTAGTCCCAAAAGTGAAAAAATCACATTTCAATTTTTTCTTTCAAAAAAGTGACAAAGTCCCATTCTGAGTTGGCATTTAGAAAAACATGTCTACTTTTTTTCATCCAAAAAGTGAAAAAATCCAAATTCATACATTTCTTCAAAAAATTTGCAAAGTCCCATTCTGAATGGGGACTTAGAAAATTTTTCAACCTTTATCGTCCAAAAAGAGAAAACATCCAAATTTAATTTTCTACTTCAAAGAAGTGACAAATTCCCATTCTGACAAGGGACGTGGAAGCTCTTTTGACTTTTTACAAAAATTGAATTTTTTTCTAAGTCCCATCTCATTATGAGATGGGACTTAGAAAAATATTCAACTTTTGTCTAAGTTGAAATGTGTTCCGCTTCCCATGTCAGAATGGGACATTTCGACTTATTGGATGGAAAGATAAACTTTTTTGATCCAAATAGTGAAAAAGTGCAAATTCATAGTTTTTGTCCAAAATGTGACAAAGTCCCATTCTGAGTGGGGATTTGAAAAAAGTTCACATTTTTCATCCAAAAGGTGAAAAAAATCCAAATTTCATCTTTTTTAGTCCCAAAAGTGAAAAAAACTAATTTCAATATTTTTCTTCAAAAAAGTGAAAAAAATTCCATTCTGAGTGGGCACTTGGAAAAAAGTTCAACTTTTTTCACCAAAAAAGTTAAAAAATCAAGATTTCATCTTTTTTAGTCCCAAAAGTGAAAAAATCAGATTTCAATTTTATTCTTCAAAAAAGTGAAAAAAAATCCATTCTGAGAAGGCATTTGGAAAAAATTTCAACTTTTTTCATCCAAAAAGTGAAGAAATCCAAATTTCATGTTTTTTAGTCCCAAAAGTGAAAAAATCAAATTCCAAATTCAATATATTTCTTCAAAAAAGTGACAAAGTCCCATTCTGAATGGGGACTTAGAAAAAATGTCAACCTTTATTTTCCAAAAAGTGAAAACATCCAAATTTGACTTTCTTTTTCAAAGAAGTAACAAATTCCCATTCTGACAAGGGACTTGGAAGCTCTTTTGACTTTTCACAAAAGTTGAAATTTTTTCTAAGTCCCATCTCATTATGAGATGGGACTTAGAAAAATATTCAACTTTTGTCTAAGTTGACATGGGTGCCGCTTCCCATGTCAGAATGGGACATTTTGACTTATTGGATGGAAAGATAAACTTTTTTGATCCAAAAAGTGAAAAAGTGCAAATTCATAGTTTTTGTCAAAAAAGTGACAAAGTCCCATTCTGAGTGGGCACTTGGAAAAAATTTCAACTTTTTTTCATCCAAAAAGTTAAAAAATCCAAATTTCATCTTTTTTAGTCCCAAAAGTGAAAAAAACAAAATTTGATGTTTTTCTTCAAAAAAGTGAGAAAAAAAAATCATTCTGAGTGGGAACTTGGAAAAAATTTCAACTTTTTTCACCAAAAAAGTGAAAAGATCCCAATTTCATCTTTTTTAGTCCCAAAAGTGAAAAAATCACATTTCAATTTTTTCTTCAAAAAAGTGAAAAAAAAATCCTTTCTGAGTGGGCACTTGGAAAAAAAATCAACTTTTTTTATCCAAAAAGTGAAAAAAAACAAATTTTATATTTTATAGTCCCAAAAGTCAAAAAATCAAATTTCAATTTTTTCTTCAAAAAAGTGAAAAAAAATTCATTCTGAGTGGTCACTTGGAAAAAATTTCAACTTTTTGTCACCAAAAAAGTGAAAAAGTCCGGTTCTGAGTGGGCACTTGGAAAAAATTTCTACTTTTTTCATCCAAAAAGTGAAAAAATCCAAATTCAATATATTTCTTCAAAAAAGTCACAAAGTCCCATTCTGAATGGGGACTTCGAAAAAATTTCAACCTTTATCGTCCAAAAAGTGAAAACATCCAAATTTGACTTTCTTTTTCAAAGAAGTAACAAATTCCTATTCTGACAAGGGACTTGGAAGCTCTTTTGACTTTTCACAAAAGTTGAAATTTTTTCTAAGTCCCATCTCATTATGAGATGGGACTTAGAAAAATATTCAACTTTTGTCTAAGTTGACATGTGTGCCGCTTCCCATGTCAGAATGGGACATTTCGACTTATTGGATGGAAAGATAAACTTTTCTGATACAAATAGTGAAAAATTGCAAATTCATAGTTTTTGTCAAAAAAGTGACAAAGTCCCATTCTGAGTGGGCACTTGGAAAAAATGTCAACTTTTTTCATCCAGAAAATGAAAAAATCCAAATTTCATCTTTTTTAGTCCCAAAAGTGAAAAAAATCACATTTCAATTTTTTTCTTTAAAAAGGTGAAACAAATTCCATTCTGAGTGGGCACTTGGAAAAAATTTCAACTTTTTTCATCCAAAAAGTGAAAAAAATCGAAATTTCATCTTTTTTAGTCCCAAAAGTGAAAAAATCAAATTTCAATTTTTTTCTTTAAAAAAGTGAAAAAAAAATCATTCTGAGTGGGCACTTGGAAAAAATTTCAACTTTTTTCATCCAAAAAGTGAAAAAAAAACAAATTTCATCTTTTATAGTCCCAAAAGTGAAAAAAGTCAAATTTCAATTTTTTTCTTCAAAAAAGTGAAAAAAAAATCATTCTGAGTGGGCACTTGGAAAAGATTTCAACTTTTTTCATCCAAAAAGTGAAAAAATCCAAATTTCATCTTTTTTAGTCCCAAAAGTGAAAAAATCACATTTCAATTTTTTTCATCAAAAAAGTCAATAAAAAAATCATTCTGAGTGGGCACTTGGAAAAAATTTCAGCTTTTTTCATCAAAAAAGTGAAAAAAATCGAAATTTCATCTTTTTTAGTCCCAAAAGTGAAAAAATCACATTTCAATTTTTTTCATCAAAAAAGTCAATAAAAAAATCATTCTGAGTGGGCACTTGGAAAAAATTTCAGCTTTTTTCATCAAAAAAGTGAAAAAAATCGAAATTTCATCTTTTTTAGTCCCAAAAGTGAAAAAATCAAATTTCAATTTTTTTCTTTAAAAAAGTGAAAAAAAAATCATTCTGAGTGGGCACTTGGAAAAAATTTCAACTTTTTTCATCCAAAAAGTGAAAAAAATCGAAATTTCATCTTTTTTAGTCCCAAAAGTGAAAAAATCAAATTTCAATTTTTTTCTTTAAAAAACTGGAAAAAAAAATCATTCTGAGTGGGCACTTGGAAAAAATTTCAACTTTTTTCATCCAAAAAGTGAAAAAAAACAAATTTCATCTTTTATAGTCCCAAAAGTGAAAAAATCAAATTTCAATTTTTTTCTTCAAAAAAGTGAAAAAAAAATCATTCTGAGTGGGCACTTGGAAAAAATTTCAACTTTTTTCATCCAAAAAGTGAAGAAATCCAAATTTCATCTTTTTTAGTCCCAAAAGTGAAAAAATCATATTTCAATTTTTTTCTTCAAAAAAGTCAATAAAAAAATCATTCTGAGTGGGCACTTGGAAAAAATTTCAACTTTTTTCATCAAAAAAGTGAGAAAAAAAACTAATTTCATCTTTTTTAGTCCCAAAAGTGGAAAAATCAGATTTCAATTTTTTTCTTCAAAAAAGTGAAAAAAATTCCATTCTGAGTAGGCACTTGGAAAAAATTTCAACTTTTTTCATCCAAAAAGTGAAAAAATCCAAATTTCATCTTTTTTAGTCCCAAAAGTGAAAAAATAAAATTTCAATTTTTTTCTTCAAAAAAGTGAATAAAAAAATCATTCTGAGTGGGCACTTGGAAAAAATTTCAACTTTTTTCACCAAAAAAGTGAAAAAGTCCAGTTCTGAGTGGGCACTTGGAAAAAATTTCTACTTTTTTCATCCAAAAAGTGAAAAATTCCAAATTCAATATATTTCTTCAAAAAAGTCACAAAGTCCCATTCTGAATGGGGACTTAGAAAAAATGTCAACCTTTATTTTCCAAAAAGTGAAAACATCCAAATTTGACTTTCTTTTTCAAAGAAGTAACAAATTCCCATTCTGACAAGGGACTTGGAAGCTCTTTTGACTTTTCACAAAAGTTGAAATTTTTTCTAAGTCCCATCTCATTATGAGATGGGACTTAGAAAAATATTCAACTTTTGTCTAAGTTGACATGTGTGCCGCTTCCCATGTCAGAATGGGACATTTTGACTTATTGGATGGAAAGATAAACTTTTTTGATCCAAAAAGTGAAAAAGTGCAAATTCATAGTTTTTTGTCCAAAAAGTGACAAAGTCCCATTCTGAGTGGGCACTTGGAAACAATTTCAACTTTTTTCATCCAAAAAGTGAAAAAATACAAATTTCATCTTTTTTACTCCCAAAAGTGAAAAAATCACATTTCATTTTTTTTCTTCAAAAAAGTGAAAAAAAAATCCATTCTGAGTGGGCACTTGGAATTTTTTTTAACTTTTTTCATCCAAAAAGTGAAAAAAAACAAATTTCATCTTTTATAGTCCCAAAAGTGAAAAAATCAAATTTCAATTTTTTTCTTCAAAAAAGTGAAAAAAAAAATCATTCTGAGTGGGCACTTGGAAAAAAATTTCAACTTTTTTTCATCAAAAAAGTGAAAAAAAAACAAATTTCATCTTTTTTAGTCCCAAAAGTGGAAAAAATCAGATTTCAATTTTTTTCTTCAAAAAAGTGAAAAAAATTCCATTCTGAGTAGGCACTTGGAAAAAATTTCAACTTTTTTCATCCAAAAAGTGAAAAAATCCAAATTTCAGCTTTTTTAGTCCCAAAAGTGAACAAATCAAATTTCAATTTTTTTCTTCAAAAAAGTGAAAACAAAAATCATTCTGAGTGGGCACTTGGAAAAAAATTCAACTTTTTTCACCAAAAAAGTGAAAAAATCCAAATTTCATCTTTTTTACTCACAAAAGTGAAAAAATCACATTTCATTTTTTTTCTTCAAAAAAGTGAAAAAAAAATTCATTCTGAGTGGTCACTTGGAAAAAATTTCAACTTTTTTTCACCCAAAAAGTGAAAAAGTCCGGTTCTGAGTGGGCACTTGGAAAAAATTTCTACTTTTTTCATCCAAAAAGTGAAAAAATCCAAATTTCATCTTTTTTACTCCCAAAAGTGAAAAAATCACATTTCATTTTTTTTCTTCAAAATAGTGAAAAAAAATTCCATTCTGAGTAGGCACTTGGAAAAAATTTCAACTTTTTTCATCCAAAAAGTGAAAAAATCCAAATTTCATCTTTTTTAGTCCCAAAAGTGAACAAATCAAATTTCAATTTTTTTCTTCAAAAAAGTGAAAAAAAAAAATCATTCTGAGTGGGCACTTGGAAAAAATTTCAACTTTTTTCACCAAAAAAGTGAAAAAATCCAAATTTCATCTTTTTTACTCCCAAAAGTGAAAAAATCACATTTCAATTTTTTTCTTCAAAAAAGTGAAAAAAAGATCATTCTGAGTGGGGCGCTTGGAAAAAAATTCAACTTTTTTCACCAAAAAAGTGAAAAATCCAAATTTCATCTTTTTTACTCCCAAAAGTGAAAAAATCACATTTCATTTTTTTTCTTCAAAATAGTGAAAAAAAATTCCATTCTGAGTAGGCACTTGGAAAAAATTTCAACTTTTTTCATCCAAAAAGTGAAAAAATCCAAATTTCATCTTTTTTAGTCCCAAAAGTGAACAAATCAAATTTCAATTTTTTTCTTCAAAAAAGTGAAAAAAAAAATCATTCTGAGTGGGTACTTGGAAAAAATTTCAACTTTTTTTCACCAAAAAAGTGAAAAAATCAAAATTTCATCTTTTTTACTCCCAAAAGTGAAAAAATCACATTTCAATTTTTTTCTTCAAAAAAGTGAAAAAAAGATCATTCTGAGTGGGCGCTTGGATAAAAATTCAACTTTTTTCACCAAAAAAGTGAAAAAATCCAAATTTCATCTTTTTTACTCCCAAAAGTGAAAAAATCACATTTCAATTTTTTTCTTCAAAAAAGTGAATAAAAAAATCATTCTGAGTGGGCACTTGGAAAATATTTCAACTTTTTTTCATCAAAAAATTGAAAAAAAATAATATTTCATCTTTTTTAGTCCCAAAAGTGGAAAAATCAGATTTCAATTTTTTTCTTCAAAAAAGTGAAAAAAATTCCATTCTGAGTAGGCACTTGGAAAAAATTTCTACTTTTTTCATCCAAAAAGTGAAAAATTCCAAATTCAATATATTTCTTCAAAAAAGTCACAAAGTCCCCATTCTGAATGGGGACTTAGAAAAAATTTCAACCTTTATTTTCAAAAAAAGTGAAAACATCCAAATTTGACTTTCTTTTTCAAAGAAGTAACAAATTCCCAATTCTGACAAGGGACTTGGAAGCTCTTTTGACTTTTCACAAAAGTTGAAATTTTTTCTAAGTCCCATCTCATTATGAGATGGGACTTAGAAAAATATTCAACTTTTGTCTAAGTTGAAATGTGTGCTGCTTCCCATGTCAGAATGGGACATTTTGAGTTATTGGATGGAAAGATAAACTTTTTTGATCCAAAACGTGAAAAAGTGCAAATTCATAGTTTTTTGTCAAAAAAGTGACAAAGTCCCATTCTGAGTGGGCACTTGGAAAAAATTTCAACTTTTTTCATCCAAAAAGTGAAAAAATCCAAATTTAATCTTTTTTAGTCCCAAAAGTGAAAAAATCAAATTTCAATTTTTTTCTTCAAAAAAGTGACAAAGTCCGGTTCTGAGTGGACACTTGGAAAAAAATTCTACTTTTTTCATCCAAAAAGTGAAAAAATCCAAATTCAATATATTCCTTCAAAAAAGTCACAAAGCCCCATTCTGAATGAGTACTTAGAACAAATTTCAACCTTTATCGTCCAAAAAGTGAAAACATCCAAATTTGACTTTCTTTTTCAAAGAAGTAACAAATTCCCATTCTGACAAGGGACTTGGAAGATCTTTTGACTTTTCACAAAAGTTGAAATTCTTTCTAAGTCCCATCTCATTATGAGATGGGACTTAGAAAAATATACAACTTTTGTCTAAGTTGACATGTGTGCCGCTTCCCATGTCAGAATGGGACATTTTGAGTTATTGGATGGAAAGATAAACTTTTTTGATCCAAAAAGTGAAAAAGTGCAAATTTATAGTTTTTTGTCAAAAAAGTGACAAAGTCCCATTCTGAGTGGACACTTGGAAAAAATTTCAACTTTTTTCACCAAAAAAGTGAAAAAATCAAAATTTCATCTTTTTTACTCCCAAAAGTGAAAAAATCACATTTCATTTTTTTTCTTCAAAAAAGTGAAAAAAAAATCCATTCTGAAAGGGCACTTGGAAAAAATTTCAACTTTTTTCATCCAAAAAGTGAAAAAAAACAAATTTCATCTTTTATATTCCCAAAAGTGAAAAAATCAAATTTCAATTTTTTACTTCAAAAAAGTGAAAAAAAGATCATTCTGAGTGGGCACTTGGAAAAAAATTCAACTTTTTTCACCAAAAAAGTGAAAAAATCCAAATTTCATCTTTTTTACTCCCAAAAGTGAAAAAATCACATTTCAATTTTTTTCTTCAAAAAAGTGAATAAAAAAATCATTCTGAGTGGGCACTTGGAAAATATTTCAACTTTTTTCATCAAAAAAGTGAAAAAAAACAAAATTTCATCTTTTTTAGTCCCAAAAGTGGAAAAATCAGATTTAAATTTTTTTCTTCAAAAAAGTGAAAAAAATTCCATTCTGAGTATGCACTTGGAAAAAATTTCTACTTTTTTCATCCAAAAAGTGAAAAATTCCAAATTCAATATATTTCTTCAAAAAAGTCACAAAGTCCCATTCTGAATGGGGACTTAGAAAAAATTTCAACCTTTATTTTCAAAAAAAGTGAAAACATCCAAATTTGACTTTCTTTTTCAAAGAAGTAACAAATTCCCATTCTGACAAGGGACTTGGAAGCTCTTTTGACTTTTCACAAAAGTTGAATTTTTTTCTAAGTCCCATCTCATTATGAGATGGGACTTAGAAAAATATTCAACTTTTTTCTAAGTTGACATGTGTGCCGCTTCCCATGTCAGAATGGGACATTTTGAGTTATTGGATGGAAAGATAAACTTTTTTGATCCAAAAAGTGAAAAAGTGCAAATTCATAGTTTTTTGTCAAAAAAGTGACAAAGTCCCATTCTGAGTGGGCACTTGGAAAAAATTTCAACTTTTTTCATCCAAAAAGTGAAAAAATCCAAATTTAATCTTTTTTAGTCCCAAAAGTGAAAAAATCAAATTTCAATTTTTTTCTTCAAAAAAGTGAAAAAAATTACATTCTGAGTGGGCACTTGGAAAAAATTTCAACTTTTTTCACCAAAAAAGTGAAAAAAATCCAAATGTCATCTTTTTAGTCCCTAAAGTGAAAAAATCAAATTTCAATTTTTTTCTTCAAAAAAGTGAAAAAAAATCATTCTGAGTGGGCACTTGGAAAAAAATTCAACTATTTTCATCCAAAAAGTGAAGAAATCCAAATTTCATCTTTTTTAGTCCCAAAAGTGAAAAAATCACATTTCAATTTTTTTCTTCAAAAAAGTCAATAAAAAAATCATTCTGAGTGGGCACTTGGAAAAAATTTCAACTTTTTTCATCAAAAAAGTGAAAAAAAAACAAATTTCATCTTTTTTAGTCCCAAAAGTGGAAAAATCAGATTTCAATTTTTTTCTTCAAAAAAGTGAAAAAAATTCCATTCTGAGTGGTCACTTGGAAAAAATTTCAACTTTTTTTCACGAAAAAAGTGAAAAAGTCCGGTTCTGAGTGGGCACTTGGAAAAAATTTCTACTTTTTTCATCCAAAAAGTGAAAAAATCTAAATTCAATATATTTCTTCAAAAAGTCACAAAGTCCCATTCTGAATGGGGACTTAGAAAAAATTTCAACCTTTATTTTCCAAAAAGTGAAAACATCCAAATTTGACTTTCTTTTTCAAAGAAGTAACAAATTCCCATTCTTTTGACTTTTCACAAAAGTTGACATTTTTTCTAAGTCCCATCTCATTATGAGATGGGACTTAGAAAAATATGCAACTTTTGTCTAAGTTGACATGTGTGCCGATTCCCATGTCAGAATGGGACATTTTGACTTATTGGATGGAAAGATAAACTTTTTTGATCCAAAAAGTGAAAAAGTGCAAATTCATAGTTTTTTGTCAAAAAAGTGACAAAGTCCCATTCTGAGTGGGCACTTGGAAAAAATTTCAAATTTTTTTCATCCAAAAAGTGAAAAAATCCAAATTTCATCTTTTTTAGTCCCAAAAGTGAAAAAATCACATTTCGTTTTTTTTCTTCAAAAAAGTGAAAAAAAAATCATTCTGAGTGGGCACTTGGAAAAAATTTCAACTTTTTTCATCCAAAAAGTGAAAAAAAAACAAATTTCATCTTTTATAGTCCCAAAAGTGAAACAATCAAATTTCAATTTTTTTCTTCAAAAAAGTGGAGATAAAAAATCATTCTGAGTGGGCACTTGGAAAAAATTTCAACTTTTTTCATCCAAAAAGTGAAAAAATCCAAATTTCATCTTTTTAGTCCCAAAAGTGAAAAAAAAAAAATTCAATTTTTTTCTTCAAAAAAGTGAAAAAAATTCCATTCTGAGTAGGCATTTGGAAAAAATTTCTACTTTTTTCATCCAAAAAGTGAAAAAAAACAAATTTCATCTTTTATAGTCCCAAAAGTGAAAAAATCAAATTTCAATTTTTTTTCTTCAAAAAAGTGACAATGTCCCATTCTGAGTGGGCACTTAGAAAAAATTTCAACCTTTATCGTCTAAAAAGTGAAAACATCCAAAATTTAATTTTCTTCTTCAAAGAACGTGACAAATTCCCATTCTGACAAGGGACTTAGAATCTCTTTTGACATTTTACACAAGTTAAATTTTTTCTAAGTCCCATCTCATTATGAGATAGGACTTAGAAAAATATTCAACTTTTGTCTAAGTTGAAATGTGTTCCGCTTCCCACGTCAGAATGGGACATTTCGACTTATTGGATGGAAAGATAAACTTTTCTGATCCAAATAGTGAAAAATTGCAAATTCATAGTTTTTGTCAAAAAAGTGACAAAGTCCCATTCTGAGTGGGCACTTGGAAAAAATGTCAACTTTTTTCATCCAGAAAATGAAAAAATCCAAATTTCATCTTTTTTAGTCCCAAAAGTGAAAAAAATCACATTTCAATTTTTTTCTTTAAAAAGGTGAAACAAATTCCATTCTGAGTGGGCACTTGGAAAAAATTTCAACTTTTTTCATCCAAAAAGTGAAAAAAAATCGAAATTTCATCTTTTTTTAGTCCCAAAAGTGAAAAAAATCAAATTTCAATTTTTTTCTTCAAAAAAGTGAAAAAAAAATCATTCTGAGTGGGCACTTGGAAAAAATTTCAACTTTTTTCATCCAAAAAGTGAAAAAAAACAAATTTCATCTTTTATAGTCCCAAAAGTGAAAAAATCTAATTTCAATTTTTTTCTTCAAAAAAGTGAAAAAATAATCATTCTGAGTGGGCACTTGGAAAAAAATTCAACTTTTTTCATCCAAAAAGTGAAAAAAAAACAAATTTCATCTTTTTTAGTCCCAAAAGTGAAAAAATCACATTTCAATTTTTTTCTTCAAAAAAGTCAATAAAAAAATCATTCTGAGTGGGCACTTGGAAAAAATTTCAACTTTTTTCATCAAAAAAGTGAAAAAAAAAACAAATTTCATCTTTTTTAGTCCCAAAAGTGGAAAAATCAGATTTCAATTTTTTTCTTCAAAAAAGTGAAAAAAAATTCCGTTCTGAGTAGGCACTTGGAAAAAATTTCAACTTTTTTCATCCAAAAAGTGAAAAAATCCAAATTTCATCTTTTTTAGTCCCAAAAGTGAAAAAATCAAATTTCAATTTTTTTCTTCAAAAAAGTGACAAAGTCCGGTTCTGAGTGGACACTTGGAAAAAAATTCTACTTTTTTCATCAAAAAAGTGAAAAAATCCAAATTCAATATATTCCTTCAAAAAAGTCACAAAGCCCCATTCTGAATGAGGACTTAGAAAAATGTTCAACCTTTATCGTCCAAAAAGTGAAAAGATCCAAATTTGACTTTCTTTTTCAAAGAAGTAACAAATTCCCATTCTGACAAGGGACTTGGAAGATCTTTTGACTTTTCACAAAAGTTGAAATTCTTTCTAAGTCCCATCTCATTATGAGATGGGACTTAGAAAAATATACAACTTTTGTCTAAGTTGACATGTGTGCCGCTTCCCATGTCAGAATGGACATTTTGAGTTATTGGATGGAAAGATAAACTTTTTTGATCCAAAAAGTGAAAAAGTGCAAATTCATAGTTTTTTGTCAAAAAAAGTGACGAAAGTCCCATTCTGAGTGGACACTTGGAAAAAATTTCAACTTTTTTCATCCAAAAAGTGAAAAAATCCAAATGTCATCTTTTTTAGTCCCAAAAGTGAAAAAATCTAATTTCAATTTTTTTCTTCAAAAAAGTGAAAAAAATTCCATTCTGAGTAGGCACTTGGAAAAAATTTCAACTTTTTTCATCCAAAAAAGTGAAAAAAATCCAAATTTCATCTTTTTTAGTCCCAAAAGTGAACATATCAAATTTCAATTTTTTTCTTCAAAAAAGTGGAAAAGAAAAAATCATTCTGAATGGGCACGTGGAAAAAATTTCAACTTTTTTCACCAAAAAAGTGAAAAAATCCAAATTTCATCTTGTTTTATACTCCCAAAAGTGAAAAAATCACATTTCATTTTTTTTCTTCAAAAAAGTGAAAAAAAAAATCCATTCTGAAAGGGCACTTGGAAAAAATTTCAACTTTTTTCATCCAAAAAGTGAAAAAAAACAAATTTCATCTTTTTTAGTCCCAAAAGTGAAAAAATCACATTTCAATTTTTTTCTTCAAAAAAGTCAATAAAAAAATCATTCTGAGTGGGCACTTGGAAAAAATTTCAACTTTTTTCATCAAAAAAGTGAAAAAAAAAACAAATTTCATCTTTTTTAGTCCCAAAAGTGGAAAAATCAGATTTCAATTTTTTTCTTCAAAAAAGTGAAAAAAATTCCATTCTGAGTAGGCACTTGGAAAAAATTTCAACTTTTTTCATCCAAAAAGTGAAAAAATCCAAATTTCATCTTTTTTAGTCCCAAAAAGTGAAAAAAATCAAATTTCAATTTTTTTCTTCAAAAAAGTGACAAAGTCCGGTTCTGAGTGGACACTTGGAAAAAAATTCTACTTTTTTCATCAAAAAAGTGAAAAAATCCAAATTCAATATATTCCTTCAAAAAAGTCACAAAGCCCCATTCTGAATGAGTACTTAGAAAAAATTTCAACCTTTATCGTCCAAAAAGTGAAAACATCCAAATTTGACTTTCTTTTTCAAAGAAGTAACAAATTCCCATTCTGACAAGGGACTTGGAAGATCTTTTGACTTTTCACAAAAGTTGAAATTCTTTCTAAGTCCCATCTCATTATGAGATGGGACTTAGAAAAATATACAACTTTTGTCTAAGTTGACATGTGTGCCGCTTCCCATGTCAGAATGGGACATTTTGAGTTATTGGATGGAAAGATAAACTTTTTTGATCCAAAAAGTGAAAAAAGTGCAAATTCATAGTTTTTTGTCAAAAAAGTGACAAAGTCCCATTCTGAGTGGACACTTGGAAAAAATTTCAACTTTTTTTCATCCAAAAAGTGAAAAAATCCAAATGTCATCTTTTTTAGTCCCAAAAGTGAAAAAATCTAATTTCAATTTTTTCTTCAAAAAAGTGAAAAAAATTCCATTCTGAGTAGGCACTTGGAAAAAATTTCAACTTTTTTCATCCAAAAAGTGAAAAAATCCAAATTTCATCTTTTTTAGTCCCAAAAGTGAACATATCAAATTTCAATTTTTTTCTTCAAAAAGTGGAAAAAAAATCATTCTGAATGGGCACGTGGAAAAAATTTCAACTTTTTTCACCAAAAAAGTGAAAAAATCCAAATTTCATCTTTTTTACTCCCAAAAGTGAAAAAATCACATTTCATTTTTTTTCTTCAAAAAAGTGAAAGAAAATCCATTCTGAAAGGGCACTTGGAAAAAATTTCAACTTTTTTCATCCAAAAAGTGAAAAAAAACAAATTTCATCTTTTTTAGTCCCAAAAGTGGAAAAATCAGATTTCAATTTTTTTTCATCCAAAAAGTGAAAAAAAACAAATTTCATCTTTTATAGTCCCAAAAGTGAAAAAATCAAATTTCAATTTTTTTCTTCAAAAAAGTGAAAAAATAATCATTCTGAGTTGGCACTTGGAAAAAATTTCAACTTTTTTCATCCAAAAAGTGAAGAAATCCAAATTTCATCTTTTTTTAGTCCCAAAAGTGAAAAAATCACATTTCAATTTTTTTCTTCAAAAAAGTCAATAAAAAAAATCATTCTGAGTGGGCACTTGGAAAAAATTTCAACTTTTTTCATCAAAAAAGTGAAAAAAAAACAAATTTCATCTTTTTTAGTCCCAAAAGTGGAAAAATCAGATTTCAATTTTTTTCTTCAAAAAAGTGAAAAAAATTCCATTCTGAGTAGGCACTTGGAAAAAATTTCAACTTTTTTCATCCAAAAAGTGAAAAAATCCAAATTTCATCTTTTTTAGTCCCAAAAGTGAAAAAATCAAATTCAATATATTTCTTCAAAAAGTCACAAAGCACCCATTCTGAATGAGTACTTAGAAAAAATTTCAACCTTTATCGTCCAAAAAGTGAAAACATCCAAATTTGACTTTCTTTTTCAAAGAAGTAACAAATTCCCATCCTGACAAGGGACTTGGAAGATCTTTTGACTTTTCACAAAAGTTGAAATTCTTTCTAAGTCCCATCTCATTATGAGATGGGACTTAGAAAAATATACAACTTTTGTCTAAGTTGACATGTGTGCCGCCTCCCATGTCAGAATGGGACATTTTGAGTTATTGGATGGAAAGATAAACTTTTTTGATCCAAAAAGTGAAAAAGTGCAAATTCATAGTTTTTTGTCAAAAAAGTGACAAAGTCCCATTCTGAGTGGACAGAAAAAATTTCAACTTTTTTTGATCCAAAAAGTGAAAAAATCCAAATGTCATCTTTTTTAGTCCCAAAAGTGAAAAAATCTAATTTCAATTTTTTTCTTCAAAAAAGTGAAAAAAATTCCATTCTGAGTAGGCACTTGGAAAAAATTTCAACTTTTTTCATCCAAAAAGTGAAAAAATCCAAATTTCATCTTTTTTAGTCCCAAAAGTGAACAAATCAAATTTCAATTTTTTTCTTCAAAAAAGTGGAAAAAAAATCATTCTGAGTGGGCACTTGGAAAAAATTTCAACTTTTTTCACAAAAAAATTGAAAAAATCCAAATTTAATCTTTTTTAGTCCCAAAAGTGAAAAAATCACATTTCATTTTTTTTCTTCAAAAAAGTGAAAAAAAAATCCATTCTGAGTGGGCACTTGGAAAAAATTTCAACTTTTTTCATCCAAAAAGTGAAAAAAAACAAATTTCATCTTTTATATTCCCAAAGTGAAAAAATCAAATTTCAATTTTTTTCTTCAAAAAAGTGGAAAAAAAATCATTCTGGAGTGGGGCTAGCTTGGAAAAAATTTCAACTTTTTTCACCAAAAAAGTGAAAAAATCCAAATTTCATCTTTTTACTCCCAAAAGTGAAAAAAATCACATTTCAATTTTTTTCTTCAAAAAAGTGAAAAAAAAATCCATTCTGAGTGGGCACTTGGAAAAAATTTCAACTTTTTTCATCCAAAAAGTGAGAAAAAAACAAATTTCATCTTTTATATTCCCAAAAGTGAAAAAATCAAATTTCAATTTTTTTCTCTCAAAAAAGTGAAAAAAAGATCATTCTGAGTGGGCACTTGGAAAAAAATTCAACTTTTTTCACCAAAAAAGTGAAAAAATCCAAATTTCATCTTTTTTACTCCCAAAAGTGAAAAAATCACATTTCAATTTTTTTCTTCAAAAAAGTGAATAAAAAAATCATTCTGAGTGGGCACTTGGAAAATATTTCAACTTTTTTCATCAAAAAAGTTAAAAAAAACAAAATTTCATCTTTTTTAGTCCCAAAAGTGGAAAAATCAGATTTCAATTTTTTTCTTCAAAAAAGTGAAAAAAAATCCATTCTGAGTAGGCACTTGGAAAAAGATTTCTACTTTTTTCATCCAAAAAGTGAAAAATTCCAAATTCAATATATTTCTTCAAAAAAGTCACAAAGTCCCATTCTGAATGGGGACTTAGAAAAAATTTCAACCTTTATTTTCAAAAAAAGTAAAAACATCCAAATTTGACTTTCTTTTTCAAAGAAGTAACAAATTCCCATTCTGACAAGGGACCTTGGAAGCTCTTTTGACTTTTTACAAAAATTGAATTTTTTTCTAAGTCCCATCTCATTATGAGATGGGACTTAGAAAAATATTCAACTTTTGTCTAAGTTGAAATGGTGTTCCGCTTCCCATGTCAGAATGGGACATTTCGACTTATTGGATGGAAAAGATAAACTTTTTTGATCCAAATAGTGAAAAAGTGCAAATTCATAGTTTTTGTCCAAAATGTGACAAAGTCCCATTCTGAGTAGGGATTGAAAAAAGTTCACATTTTTCATCCAAAAGGTTGAAAAAAATCCAAATTTCATCTTTTTTAGTCCCAAAAGTGAAAAAAACTAATTTCAATATTTTTCTTCAAAAAAGTGAAAAAAATTCCATTCTGAGTGGGCACTTGGAAAAAATTTCAACTTTTTCACCAAAAAAGTTAAAAAATCCAAATTTCATCATTTTTAGTCCCAAAAGTGAAAAAATCAGATTTCAATTTTATTCTTCAAAAAAAGTGAAAAAAAATCCATTCTGAGAAGGCATTTGGAAAAAAATTCAACTTTTTTCATCCAAAAAGTGAAGAAATCCAAATTTCATGTTTTTTAGTCCCAAAAGTGAAAAATCAATTCCAAATTCAATATATTTCTTCAAAAAAGTGACAAAGTCCCATTCTGAGGGGACTTAGAAAAAATGTCAACCTTTATTTTCCAAAAAGTGAAAACATCCAAATTTGACTTTCTTTTTCAAAGAAGTAACAAATTCCCATTCTGACAAGGGACTTGGAAGCTCTTTTGACTTTTCACAAAAGTTGAAATTTTTTCTAAGTCCCATCTCATTATGAGATGGGACTTAGAAAAATATTCAACTTTTTGTCTAAGTTGACATGTGTGCCGCTTCCAATGTCAGAATGGGACATTTTGACTTATTGGGATGGAAAGATAAACTTTTTTGATCCAAAAAGTGAAAAAGTGCAAATTCATAGTTTTTGTCAAAAAAGTGACAAAGTCCCATTCTGAGTGGGCACTTGGAAAAAATTTCAACTTTTTTTCATCCAAAAAGTGAAAAAGTCCAAATTTCATCTTTTTTAGTCCCAAAAGTGAAAAAAAACAAAATTTCATGTTTTTCTTCAAAAAAGTGAGAAAAAAAAATCATTCTGAGTGGGAACTTGGAAAAAATTTCAGCTTTTTTCACCAAAAAAGTGAAAAGATCCCAATTCATCTTTTTTAGTCCCAAAAGTGAAAAAATCACATTTCAATTTTTTCTTCAAAAAAGTGAAAAAAAAATCCATTCTGAGTGGGCACTTGGAAAAAAAATCAACTTTTTTTATCCAAAAAGTGAAAAAAAACAAATTTTATATTTTATAGTCCCAAAAGTCAAAAAATCAAATTTCAATTTTTTCTTCAAAAAAAGTGAAAAAAAAATCATTCTGAGTGGTCACTTGGAAAAAATTTCAACTTTTTTTCACCAAAAAAGTGAAAAAGTCCGGTTCTGAGTGGGCACTTGGAAAAAATTTCTACTTTTTTCATCAAAAAGTGAAAAAAATCCAAATTCAATATATTTCTTCAAAAAAGTCACAAAGTCCCATTCTGAATGGGGACTTAGAAAAAATTTCAACCTTTATCGTCCAAAAAGTGAAAACATCCAAATTTGACTTTCTTTTTCAAAGAAGTAACAAATTCCTATTCTGACAAGGGACTTGGAAGCTCTTTTGACTTTTCACAAAAGTTTGAAATTTTTTCTAAGTCCCATCTCATTATGAGAATGGGACTTAGAAAAATATTCAACTTTTGTCTAAGTTAACACGTGTGCCGCTTCCCATGTCAGAATGGGACATTTTGACTTATTGCATGGAAAGATAACTTTTTTTGATCCAAAAAGTGAAAAAGTGCAAATTCATAGTTTTTTGTCCAAAAAGTGACAAAGTCCCATTCTGAGTGGGCACTTGAAAAAATTTCAACTTTTTTCACCAAAAAAGTGAAAAAATCCAAATTTCATCTTTTTTAGTCCCAAAAGTGAAAAAAATCACATTTCATTTTTTTCTTCAAAAAAGTGAAAAAAAAATCCATTCTGAGTGGGCATTTGGAAAAAATTTCTACTTTTTTCATCCAAAAAGTGAAATAAAACAAATTTCATCTTTTATAGTCCCAAAAGTGAAAAAAACAAATTTCAATTTTTTTCTTCAAAAAAGTGACAAAGTCCGGTTCTGAGTGGACACTTGGAAAAAAATTCTACTTTTTTTCATACAAAAAGTGAAAAAATCCAAATTCAATATATTCCTTCAAAAAAGTCACAAAGCCCCATTCTGAATGAGGACTTAGAAAAATGTTCAACCTTTATCGTCCAAAAAGTGAAAAGATCCAAATTTGACTTTCTTTTTCAAAGAAGTAAACAAATTCCCATTCTGACAAAGGGACTTGGAAGATCTTTTGACTTTTCACAAAAAGTTGAAATTCTTTCTAAGTCCCATCTCATTATGAGATGGGACTTAGAAAAATATACAACTTTTGTCTAAGTTGACATGTGTGCCGCTTCCCATGTCAGAATGGGGACATTTTGAGTTATTGGATGGAAAGATAAACTTTTTTGATCCAAAAAGTTGAAAAAGTGCAAATTCATAGTTTTTTGTCAAAAAAGTGACAAAGTCCCATTCTGAGTGGGCACTTAGAAAAAATTTCAACCTTTATCGTCTAAAAAGTGAAAACATCCAAAATTTAATTTTCTTCTTCAAAGAAGTGACAAATTCCCATTCTGACAAGGGACTTAGAATCTCTTTTAACATTTTACAAAAGTTAAATTTTTTCTAAGTCCCATCTCATTATGAGATAGGACTTAGAAAAATATTCAACTTTTGTCTAAGTTGAAATGTGTTCCGCTTCCCATGTCAGAATGGGACATTTCGACTTATTGGATGGAAAGATAAACTTTTCTGATACAAATAGTGAAAAATTGCAAATTCATAGTTTTTGTCAAAAAAAGTGACAAAGTCCCATTCTGAGTGGGGCACTTGGAAAAAATGTCAACTTTTTTCATCCAGAAAATGAAAAAATCCAAATTTCATCTTTTTTAGTCCCAAAAGTGAAAAAAATCAAATTTCAATTTTTTTCTTCAAAAAAGTGACAAAGTCCGGTTCTGAGTGGACACTTGGAAAAAAATTCTACTTTTTTCATACAAAAAAGTGAAAAAATCCAAATTCAATATATTCCTTCAAAAAAGTCACAAAGCCCCATTCTGAATGAGGACTTAGAAAAATGTTCAACCTTTATCGTCCAAAAAGTGAAAACATCCAAATTTGACTTTCTTTTTCAAAGAAGTAACAAATTCCCATTCTGACAAGGGACTTGGAAGATCTTTTGACTTTTCACAAAAGTTGAAATTCTTTCTAAGTCCCATCTCATTATGAGATGGGACTTAGAAAAAATATACAACTTTTGTCTAAGTTGACATGTGTGCCGCTTCCATGTCAGAATGGGACATTTTGAGTTATTGGATGGAAAGATAAACTTTTTTGATCAAAAAGTAAAAAAGTGCAAATTCATAGTTTTTTGTCAAAAAAGTGACAAAGTCCCATTCTGAGTGGACACTTGGAAAAAATTTCAACTTTTTTCATCCAAAAAGTGAAAAAATCCAAATGTCATCTTTTTTAGTCCCAAAAGTGAAAAAATCTAATTTCAATTTTTTTTCTTCAAAAAAGTTACAAAAATTCCATTCTGAGTAGGCACTTGGAAAAAATTTCAACTTTTTTCATCCAAAAAGTGAAAAAATCCAAATTTCATCTTTTTTAGTCCCAAAAGTGAACAAATCAAATTTCAATTTTTTTCTTCAAAAAAGTGAAAAAAAAAAATCATTCTGAGTGGGCACTTGGAAAAAATTTTCAACTTTTTCACCAAAAAAGTGAAAAAATCCAAATTTCATCTATTTTACTTCCAAAAGTGAAAAAATCACATTTCATTTTTTTTCTTCAAATAAGTGAGAAAAAAAATCCATTCTGAGTGGGCACTTGGAAAAAAATTCAACTTTTTTCACCAAAAAAGTGAAAAAATCCAAATTTCATCTTTTTTAGTCCCAAAAGTGGAAAAATCAGATTTCAATTTTTTTCTTCAAAAAAGTGAAAGAAATTCCATCTGAGTAGGCACTTGGAAAAAATTTCTACTTTTTTCATCCAAAAAGTGAAAAATTCCAAATTCAATATATTTCTTCAAAAAGTCACAAAGTCCCATTCTGAATGGGGACTTAGAAAAAATGTCAACCTTTATTTTCAAAAAAAGTGAAAACATCCAAATTTGACTTTCTTTTTCAAAGAAGTAACAAATTCCCATTCTGACAAGGGACTTGAAGCTCTTTTGACTTTTCACAAAAGCTGAAATTTTTCTAAGTCCCATCTCATTATGAGATGGGACTTAGAAAAATATTCAACTTTTGTCTAAGTTGACATGTGTGCCGCTTCCCATGTCAGAATGGGACATTTTGAGTTATTGGATGGAAAGATAAACTTTTTTGATCCAAAAAGTGAAAAAGTGCAAATTCATAGTTTTTTGTCAAAAAAGTGACAAAGTCCCATTCTGAGTGGGCACTTGGAAAAAATTTCAACTTTTTTCATCCAAAAAGTGAAAAAATCCAAATGTCATCTTTTTTAGTCCAAAAGTGAAAAAATCAAATTTCAATTTTTTTCTTCAAAAAAGTGAAAAAAATTACATTCTGAGTGGGCACTTGGTAAAAAATTTCAACTTTTTTCACCAAAAAAGTGAAAAAAATCCAAATTTCATCTTTTTTAGTCCCAAAAGTGAAAAAATCAAATTCAATTTTTTCTTCAAAAAGTGAAAAAAATTCCATTCTGAGTAGGCACTTGGAAAAAATTTCAACTTTTTTCATCCAAAAAAGTGAAAAAATCCAAATTTCATCTTTTTTAGTCCCAAAAGTGGAAAAATCAGATTTCAATTTTTTTCTTCAAAAAAGTGAAAGAAATTCCATTCTGAGTAGGCACTTGGAAAAAATTTCTACTTTTTTCATCCAAAAAGTGAAAATTCCAAATTCAATATATTTCTTCAAAAAAGTCACAAAGTCCCATTCTGAATGGGGACTTAGAAAAAATGTCAACCTTTATTTTCAAAAAAAGTGAGAAACATCCAAATTTGACTTTCTTTTTCAAAGAAGTAACAAATTCCCATTCTGACAAGGGACTTGGAAGCTCTTTTGACTTTTCACAAAAGCTGAAATTTTTTCTAAGTCCCATCTCATTATGAGATGGGACTTAGAAAAATATTCAACTTTTGTCTAAGTTGACATGTGTGCCGCTTCCCATGTCAGAATGGGACATTTTGAGTTATTGGATGGAAAGATAAACTTTTTTGATCCAAAAAGTGAAAAAGTGCAAATTCATAGTTTTTTGTCAAAAAAGTGACGAAAGTCCCATTCTGAGTGGACACTTGGAAAAAAATTTCAACTTTTTTCACCAAAAAAGTGAAAAAATCGCAAATTTCATCTTTTTTACTCCCAAAAGTGAAAAAATCACATTTCATTTTTTTTCTTCAAAAAAAGTGAAAAAAAATCCATTCTGAAAGGGCACTTGGAAAAAAATTTCAACTTTTTTCATCCAAAAAGTGAAAAAATCCAAATGTCATCTTTTTTAGTCCCAAAAGTGTGAAAAAATCAAATTTCAATTTTTTTCTTCAAAAAAGTGAAAAAAATTACATTCTGAGTGGGCACTTGGAAAAAAATTTCAACTTTTTTCACCAAAAAAGTGAAAAAAATCCAAATTTCATCTTTTTTAGTCCCAAAAGTGAAAAAATCAAATTTCAATTTTTTTCTTCAAAAAAGTGAAAAAATTCCATTCTGAGAGTAGGCACTTGGAAAAAATTTCAACTTTTTTCATCCAAAAAAGTGAAAAAATCCAAATTTCATCTTTTTAGTCCCAAAAGTGAAAAAATCAATTTCAATGTTTTTCTTCAAAAAGTGAAGAGAAAAAAAATCATTCTGAGTGGGCACTTGGAAAAAATTTCTACTTTTTTCATCCAAAAAGTGAAAAAATCCAAATTTCATCTTTTTTACTCCCAAAAGTGAAAAAATCACATTTCATTTTTTTTCTTCAAAAAAGTGAGAAAAACAAATCATTCTGAGTGGGCATTTGGAAAAAATTTCTACTTTTTTTCATCCAAAAAGTGAAAAAAAACAAATTTCATCTTTTATAGTCCCAAAGAGTGAAAAAATCAAATTTCAATTTTTTTCTTCAAAAAAGTGACAGAAGTCCCATTCTGAGTGGGCACTTAGAAAAATTTCAACCTTTATCGTCTAAAAAGTGAAAACATCCAAAATTTAATTTTCTTCTTCAAAGAAGTGACAAATTCCCATTCTGACAAAGGGACTTAGAATCTCTTTTGACATTTTTACAAAAAGTTAAATTTTTTCTAAGTCCCATCTCATTATGAGATAGGACTTAGAAAATTTTTCAACTTTTGTCTAAGTTGAAATGTGTTCCGCTTCCCATGTCAGAATGGGACATTTCGACTTATTGGATGGAAAGATAAACTTTTCTGAGTCCAATAGTGAAAAATTGCAAATTTCATAGTTTTTTGTCAAAAAGTGACAAAGTCCCATTCTGAGTGGGCACTTGGAAAAAAATGTCAACTTTTTTCATCCAGAAAAATGAAAAAATCCAAATTTCATCTTTTTTAGTCCCAAAAGTGAAAAAAATCACATTTCAATTTTTTCTTTAAAAAAGGTGAAACAAATTCCATTCTGAGTGGGCACTTGGAAAAAATTTCAACTTTTTTCATCCAAAAAGTGAAAAAATTCCAAATTCAATATATTTCTTCAAAAAAGTCACAAAGTCCCATTCTGAATGGGGACTTAGAAAAAATGTCAACCTTTATTTTCAAAAAAAGTGAAAACATCCAAATTTGACTTTTCTTTTTCAAAGAAGTAACAAATTCCCATTCTGACAAGGGACTTGGAAGCTCTTTTGACTTTTCACAAAAGCTGACATTTTTTCTAAGTCCCATCTCATTATGAAATGGGACTTGAGAAAAATATTCAACTTTTGTCTAAGTTGACATGTGTGCCGCTTCCCATGTCAGAATGGGACATTTTGAGTTATTGGATGGAAAGATAAACTTTTTTGATCCAAAAAGTGAAAAAGTGCAAATTCATAGTTTTTTGTCAAAAAAGTGACAAAGTCCCATTCTGAGTGGGCACTTGGAAAAAATTTCAACTTTTTTCATCCAAAAAGGTGAAAAAATCCAAATGTCATCTTTTTTAGTCCCAAAAGTGAAAAAAATCAAATTTCAATTTTTTTCTTCAAAAAAAGTGAAAAAAATTACATTCTGAGTGGGCACTTGGAAAAAATTTCAACTTTTTTCACCAAAAAAGTGAAAAAAATCCAAATTCATCTTTTTTAGTCCCAAAAGTGAAAAAATCAAATTTCAATTTTTTTCTTCAAAAAAGGTGAAAAAAATTCCATTCTGAGTAGGCACTTGGAAAAAATTTCAACTTTTTTTCATCCAAAAAAGTGAAAAAATCCCAAATTTCATCTTTTTTAGTCCCAAAAGTGGAAAAATCAGATTTCAATTTTTTTCTTCGAAAAAAGTGAAAGAAATTCCATTCTGAGTAGGCACTTGGAAAAAATTTCTACTTTTTTTCATCCAAAAAGTGAAAAATTCCAAATTCAATATATTCTTCAAAAAAGTCACAAAGTCCCATTCTGAATGGGGACTTAGAAAAAATGTCAACCTTTATTTTCAAAAAAAGTGAAAACATCCAAAATTTGACTTTCTTTTTCAAAGAAGTAACAAATTCCCATTCTGACAAGGGACTTGGAAGCTCTTTTGACTTTTCACAAAAGCTGAAATTTTTTCTAAGTCCCATCTCATTATGAGATGGGACTTAGAAAATATTCAACTTTTGGTCTAAGTTGACATGTGTGCCGCTTCCCATGTCAGAATGGGGACATTTTGAGTTATTGGATGGGAAAGATAAACTTTTTGATCCAAAAGAGTGAAAAAGTGCAAATTCATAGTTTTTTTGTCAAAAAAAGTGACAAAGTCCCATTCTGAGTGGGGCACTTGGAAAAAATTTCAACTTTTTTCATCCAAAAAGTGAAAAAATCCAAATGTCATCTTTTTAGTCCAAAAGTGAAAAAAATCAAATTTCAATTTTTTTTCTTCAAAAAGTGAAAGAAAATTACATTCTGAGTTGGGCACTTGGAAAAAATTTCAACTTTTTTCACCAAAAAAGTGAAAAAAAATCCAAATTTCATCTTTTTTAGTCCCAGAAAGTGAAAAAATCAAATTTCAATTTTTTTCTTCAAAAAGTGAAAAAAATTCCATTCTGAGTAGGCACTGGTGAAAAAATTTCAACTTTTGTTCATCCAAAAAAGTGAAAAAATCCAAATTTCATCTTTTTAGTCCCAAAAGTGAAAAATCAAATTTCAATGTTTTTCTTCAAAAAAGTGAGAAAAAAAATCATTCTGAGTGGGCACTTGGAAAAAATTTCTACTTTTTCTTCAATCCAAAAAGTGAAAAAATCCAAATTGTCATCTTTTTTACTCCCAAAAGTGAAAAAATCACATTTCATTTTTTTTCTTCAAAAAAGTGAGAAAAACAAATCATTCTGAGTGGGCATTTGGAAAAAATTTCTACTTTTTTCATCCAAAAAGTGAAAAAAAAACAAATTTCATCTTTTATAGTCCCAAAAGTGAAAAAATCAAATTTCAATTTTTTTCTGTCAAAAAAGTGACAAAGTCCCATTCTGAGTGGGCACTTAGAAAAAATTTCAACTTTATCGTCTAAAAAGTGGAAAACATCCAAAATTTAATTTTCTTCTTCAAAGAAGTGACAAATTCCCATTCTGACAAGGGACTTAGAATCTCTTTTGACATTTTACAAAAGTTAAATTTTTTCTAAGTCCCATCTCATTATGAGATAGGACTTAGAAAAATTTTCAACTTTTGTCTAAGTTGAAATGTGTTCCGCTTCCCATGTCAGAATGGGACATTTCGACTTATTGGATGGAAAGATAAACTTTTCTGATCCAAATAGTGAAAAATTGCAAATTCATAGTTTTTGTCAAAAAAGTGACAAAGTCCCATTCTGAGTGGGCACTTGGAAAAAATGTCAACTTTTTTCATCCAGAAAATGAAAAAATCCAAATTTCATCTTTTTTAGTCCCAAAAGTGAAAAAAAATCACATTTCAATTTTTTCTTTCAAAAGGTGAAACAAATTCCATTCTGAGTGGGCACTTGGAAAAAATTTCAACTTTTTTCATCCAAAAAGTGAAAAATTCCAAATTCAATATATTTCTTCAAAAAAGTCACAAAGTCCCATTCTGAATGGGGACTTAGAAAAAAATGTCAACCTTTATTTTCAAAAAAAGTGAAAACATCCAAATTTGACTTTCTTTTTCAAAGAAGTAACAAATTCCCATTCTGACAAGGGACTTGGAAGCTCTTTTGACTTTTCACAAAAGCTGACATTTTTTCTAAGTCCCATCTCATTATGAAATGGGACTTAGAAAAATATTCAACTTTTTGTCTAAGTTGACATGTGTGCCGCTTCCCATGTCAGAATGGGACATTTTGAGTTATTGGATGGAAAGATAAACTTTTTTTGATCCAAAAAGCGAAAAAGTGCAAATTCATAGTTTTTTGTCAAAAAAGTGACAAAGTCCCATTCTGAGTGGGCACTTGGAAAAAAATTTCAACTTTTTTCATCCAAAAAGTGAAAAAATCCAAATGTCATCTTTTTTAGTCCCAAAAGTGAAAAAATCAAATTTCAATTTTTTTCTTCAAAAAAAGTGAAAAAAATTACATTCTGAGTGGGCACTTGGAAAAAATTTCAACTTTTTTCACCAAAAAAGTGAAAAAAAATCCAAATTTCATCTTTTTTAGTCCCAAAAGTGAAAAAATCAAATTTCAATTTTTTTCTTCAAAAAAGTGAAAAAAATTCCATTCTGAGTAGGCACTTGGAAAAAATTTCAACTTTTTTCATCCAAAAAAGTGAAAAAATCCAAATTTCATCTTTTTTAGTGCCAAAAGTGAAAAAATCAAATTTCAATGTTTTTCTTCAAAAAAGTGAGAAAAAAAAATCATTCTGAGTGGGCACTTGGAAAAAATTTCTACTTTTTTCATCCAAAAAGTGAAAAAATCCAAATTTCATCTTTTTTACTCCCAAAAGTGAAAAAATCACATTTCATTTTTTTTCTTCAAAAAAGTGAGAAAAAAAAATCATTCTGAGTGGGCATTTGGAAAAAATTTCTACTTTTTTCATCCAAAAAGTGAAAAAAACAAATTTCATCTTTTATAGTCCCCAAAAGTGAAAAAATCAAATTTCAATTTTTTTCTTCAAAAAAGTGACCAAAGTCCCATTCTGAGTGGGCACTTAGAAAAAAATTTTCAACCTTTATCGTCTAAAAAGTGAAAGACATCCAAAATTTAATTTTCTTCTTCAAAGAAGTGACAAATTCCCATTCTGACAAGGGACTTAGAATCTCTTTTGACATTTTACAAAAGTTAAATTTTTTCTAAGTCCCATCTCATTATGAGATAGGACTTAGAAAAATTTTCAACTTTTGTCTAAGTTGAAATGTGTTCCGCTTCCCATGTCAGAATGGGACATTTCGACTTATTGGATGGAAAGATAAACTTTTCTGATCCTAATAGTGAAAAATTGCAAATTCATAGTTTTTGTCAAAAAAGTGACAAAGTCCCATTCTGAGTGGGCACTTGGAAAAAATGTCAACTTTTTTCATCCAGAAATGAAAAAATCCAAATTTCATCTTTTTTAGTCCCAAAAGTGAGAAAAAAACACATTTCAATTTTTTTCTTAAAAAGGTGAAACAAATTCCATTCTGAGTGGGCACTTGGAAAAAATTTCAACTTTTTGCATCCAAAAAGTGAAAAAAATCGAAATTTCATCTTTTTTAGTCCCAAAAGTGAAAAAATCAAATTTCAATTTTTTTTCTTTAAAAAAGTGAAAAAAAAATCATTCTGAGTGGGCACTTGGAAAAATTTCAACTTTTTTCATCCAAAAAGTGAAGAAATCCAAATTTCATCTTTTTTAGTCCCAAAAGTGAAAAAAATCACATTTCAATTTTTTTCTTCAAAAAAGTGA